>NC_079447.1:22506468-22676468 GCF_903798145.1 Danio aesculapii | reverse complement strand
TGTCCTTCTGAAGGACACACAAGACTAAAACCCTGCAGCTGGGATTGATTAGATCACCATATAAAAACTAATTTGGTGGTGTTTTATCAGTAGTTTTGACGAGAACAGACTCTGCATGTATGAATCTCTGTGAAACTTCAAACTTTCACATTTAGAGCTTCTAAGGATTATAACACCCCATAAGAGAGTCAGATGAGCACATGCATATCTCAGCTCTGATTTACTCCAGTTTAAAGGAGTGCACCATATCCCTCCAACATCCCTGTAGGTTGAGCTGAAGGACGCCAAAGGAATTTTTCATCGCATTTGACATCTGAAATGTTTCCTGTCTGTAATAACTAAGAGAGCTCCTGCACCATCTGACTTTAGTGGTTATTTTTTCAGTTATTTTTATCAGATTTTTGAAGAAGGCAGGAAATCATTACAGCTCTTATATGCAAGATGGTAAACTCATCATTATGTCAGTCAGGGCTTTGCTTTAAAATGAAGACATCTGTTCTTTTGACAAACTGAATATAAATAATGAGCTCAAATAAAGCCAAGCACTATGAAAGTCATCATGAAGCAATACCATTTATAATTTCATACACTGATGACTGCAGAAATGGAACAATTAATAATAAATAAATTTCATTGCATTAATAATGCATAATAAACATATTTAATAATGACATATTAATAATGATATAATAATAATGATAATATATATTTATAATGATTGGCTGATAGCCATGTAATATTCTACAAATAAGAGCACTCTTACAGCCTCCTAACCCTTCAATCTTGTGTATTACTCCACCCACATACAGCGATAAGCAGATGAAACTCTACAGTTTGACTAATATTGCTGCCGTTGGACAACATAATGTTCTTTTGACTTGGAGCGGACCAAAGAAAAGTGACGGTTGATGTTCCGCCACAAGATGGCAACAGAGACTGCATAATAAATCTTTAGAGGGAGAGAAGTGTGTGATTTACATGTTAAGTCAATGCAAAGATGCGAATAGACATCCTTCTGGTGCGATATGCGCGAATTAGGCGGCGTGAATGAATCGATTCGCGTGAATGAAGCAGCGCGAGAAGCTTTATCTTGTAGGGGAGTGATTATAACGTAGCACCTATTGTTGGTGTCCCGGGAGGAAATCCTTCTGCTGACACCGGACAACAGTTCATCAATCTGGGCTCGGCTCAGTTGGAAGCACCGTTGAAAGCTTCCATCATCCAGGTTAAGTTTCTGGAGGAGTTGATGGGTACACCTCTGAAAAGATCTAGTGGACTCAGACACGGCTCCAAATGAATGGATGTTTTTATTTTTCAACCTTCATAAAGCACATAAACACAGCTACTGCAATTAAATCCATGTTAGCCATTTAGCAACGAAGTTACAGTCACCGGGCAGAAAGAAGCTCCGCCGATGACGCGAATCTGCATCTTTTGCTCAGTAAATTTGACTCGTGAATGAAGCGGATTTGACGCGCAAATGAAGCAAATAAACTCAATATGTTCATGCGTTCATTAGTCGATGTCTCTCTTTTGTATTTTGTAGTGCTGAATTAATACTACAGAAATTGGTAGTGTTTGTTTAGCTTTGGCTTTTTCTGGGTTAATTATTGTGATATCCTAATTGGAACAGAGAAATACTGGGAAATCACTGTAGATTGATGGCATTTCATGCCATTCAGCCTTATAATCTTAAAATGTGAGCAAAAATCACCTGTTTGTCATCACTTTAGACATTAAGCTAGAGAATCATTCAAATACTAGGTCTAAAGTGATGTTGGTGAATTAGCAACGGTTTCTGCTGTTCTGACGGTCAGCTGCAGTTGTGAATGAATGGTGGAAGAAAGTAGTACCTTTTACAAAAGGGTTTTTGAGAATCTCAGTGTTTGATTTTCATTTTTATACACACAATTATGTCACAATATCACGCTCGTAACAGTGTGATGTGTATATCATCACTGGTGGGACACTAAGACACTCGGCCTGCGGTCTCGAGCCAACCCACGCCTCCCACCAGTGCTGATATACAGCCATATCGCACTGCTACTCGTGTGATATGATACATATATATACATATACTTTTTTTTTTTTTTTTACTTTTTACTCTTTTTATTCTTAGATTCTTCAATAATTTGCAAAGACAAAACATTTGAAACATAGAATCATTTTTACTTGTGGTTACATTTTAAACTAATCATTTAACCAGGCATGCAATTCCAACTTTAAACGCTAAGTGTAATAAAGTAAGATTTAAAAAATGTTAACGTTTTCAAAAGTCATCTTTTTAGACAATGCATATTTCACAAATGACATTTATTCCTGGCTAGCAATGTCTAAGGAAAACTGTGTGTCAAAGGAACAGCATCAATCTCTCAAAAAAAGGAAATGGAGGGGAGATTCTAGCCGTGAGGTGAACAAATAGGTTTTAGGAGCTCATAGATCTTTTCTCTCACTGTGGTCGTTTTTCTTGAGAAGGGTTTTGGAATGCCATATTTCACCATTAGAAGCTGCACTGAAATACACTACCTACTAAAATTAGAAAACAATACTATGAATTTCTTTAAAAAGGTTAAATCATTTCACAACTATAATGAGAAACAGCACTCAATTATTATAATAGAGATGTTGTACAGAACTTTACCCACATCCATCAGATATAGCCTCTGCAAACCTCAGCTTATGTTTGAAGGTGTTTGTGAAGCGATGGAACATTGCTTCATGCTCCTGAAAGAAAAGAACCATATGCTGTAAAAATGAAACTATTGTATTTGTTGAATAATGACTACTGGGGTTTCACTAAATTAATATACTGAAGCAGATCGTGCTTTTTTCAGAAATATGTGGTGGGGTGGTGGTGGATTTCTGAAGAACTATTAAATTATATGAAAAAAAACTCTTACAAATATATATCTAGCAAAGAAACATTGGAACGTGTCTGCACAATAGAATCCCATCAAACTGAATGATGTTAACAATTGTATTTTAAAGACACTATGCATGTTTATTCTCTCTTGCACCAGTCACGTTACAGATAGGGGTGATAAATGAGTCAATTAGCTGTGGGCGGATTTCTTGAGTCTTGGATTAAAAGGGAATCATGGAAGACTGTAATGAGCCAGGCTTCTGTCATTGAACTGATTTGTCAGGGAGATTAATGAGCCCAAATGAACAGCTTTTTGTGTGGAAGAGTGTAATACAGCCTAACAGTTTAATTGCCATCAATTTAGAGCTGCTTCTACAAACAACGCAATGATTCATCTGCATTTATTAAGGGATTCACAAATTAAATGCTGAGGTAATTTACAGGTAAAATCAAATTGCTGTTTATCTACACTGCCCCCTTTTGGAGACTTTTCAGTACGGCGATGCTCTCCAGAGACCAGCATAACATAAATTATCATTACCATTTGTGATGTAGTTTCATACTAGCTCAGCACAAAGTTGATTAGGGCCCATGTGTATAAGGTCTCTTTCAGCATAATTCACCTGCGAGGCTGCCAAATCCCTGTCATGACAATTATAGCTATAATCTGTAATCATGTAACCAACCGTTGCACCAGTATTACATCTTTATGTCTCAAAACGGCCAGTGCACATGAAGAGAAAACACTCTTGTAACCTGCTTGACCTCAAAGTGCTATACCAATAAAACCAGAATGTAGGAAACCACCCAGCCCAGTTTAACCCAGTTCACTTGGCTCCATGTTGTGAATTTTATGGATCATGTATAAGCCAGACTGGAGTCTGCTAAAGTCAGCTTCAGCTGCCAGTTTCTAGCACAGTTGCTCTGCCAGTGTCTCTCTTTACAGACTGAGCGTTTCTGAATAGAGCTCAGTGAATCCTGCCATGACTCACTGGTGGTCTACAATTCAGAATTTATGCCGCAATTAATCAATATTTGACAGGTAATTTACAGAATACCTAAAGCTAAAACAGTACTTTAATTTTTATGTGTATTCTCTATTGTATTTATACATTTTGTATGAATGCCATCGACTTTTATAATCATGCATTCACCTTGTATTGTTTTGCTTTTTGCAGTACTTCATTTGTGCACTAGGTGTCAGTACCAAACAATGTAACGTTTGTATTGGATGTGTGAGATCGAACAACAACGAACTACTGAAGATGACAAAAACAAAAGATATACACACTGACAATTACATATATGAGGAAAAATCACAAACACATTGTAATCTCCCATAACTTTTGGAGAGAAAAATCACAGACACTGAACAAGAATGAGTAGGTTTGGTAGTATTTTTTAAGGCTGTGTTTATGTATGGTACGGTAATAAAAAAATCAGGAATACAATAGACAGGCATATTTATATAAATGTGAATGTATGTACAGTATATGGCTATGAACAGTCAAAACGATTTAAAGTAACTGGATGAGCCTGTGTTATTCAGCAGTTGTTATTTCAGAATAGCATACATTTGATTGCCGCAAAAGACCAATCGGAATGAAGTATCTCAGACAGCCATGTAATAAAATTATTTAACGCACTGCTTATTTAATGTTAACAAGAACTAACTATGAACAACTTTATTTTCATTAACTTACCCTAACAAGGATGAATAAATTCTGTAATAAATGTATAGTTCATTGTTTGTTCATTTCAGTAAATAACATAAAAGGACCATTATTTTGCAATGTTACCTGTAGCTTAAGTCAAGCAAAGTATTATATATTTTCATCTAAAAATATACTGTACATTTATAAGTTTATTTTCTGTTGAATTGCCTTTGAAGTGAAACACAAAAACTGTCGGCTGAGGTATCACTTCAGATCACAAATCTGACGCAGATACTGTCATAACAATAAAAGTCATTTGAATTTAAGTGGTCGGCATAATTGATATGCAAAATAGTAGTCCTAGTTTCAGTTTCCATTTTTAACTGCAATAGGCTATTGATAGCAGCAGATAAAGACAGTTAATTCTTTATAAGCAGGTGCAGAACACTGCGCAGTAAAATAGTTGGCAGCGGCATAAAGTCCTTCTGATGTGTTCAAGTGTAGTTTTTGGCCCAGACACAGCTGACAAGAGGAGACTACACAGTCAGCTTTTGTGGCCAGTTCTTTGACATCGGCTTGGTGTGTCAAAGCCTAAATACAGCTTAGTAGTCTGTAACCAAGGAGGCAAAACTCTCAAATAAATTGCTGAAAAAATGCATTGAGCAACAGATAATGTGAAACAGTATGTCTAAATGTAAAATGTTTGTTATGAAACAGCAGCATTTAGACTTTAAAAAAAAGAGAAGACTATAATGGGGCTTGTACAAAAATGTTGGAATCAGGCCACACTTTTCCATTCAATTAATTAAAATTCCCAAACATTTTAATCAATCGGGCAGCTGAACTCATATGTTCCAAATATAAAAGTGTTGTAAAAGAGGGGAAAAAACCCCATCCATAATGAAATAGTTTCCCTTAATGAAAAGAACAGTTTGAAAATGACAATTATCAAGTACAATGAGATTCTCAAATGAACATTTTTAGCCAGCTTTACTACTTTAAAACAAATCCTAGTATAGAGCTCGCTTGCCATCTAAATTAAGGACAGCAATAACCAGAGGATGTTTGTTTACATTTTTAGCTTAGACTCCTAACTTTGATTTATGTCAAAATAATGGAAAACACCAGGCTCATAAAAAGGTGTTTGGGCACAAACCAACAAAGCTGCACAGCCTTCATTCCACATTTCTCTTCAACAAAATTCTTTAAAAATGAATTTAAAGAAAGAGGATGAAGAGAGGATCAGTTTCTCCGTTAGCCTCTGAATGACTGGAAGGAACCCCAGATCTTACTCTGAAGGGAGCTGCTGCCTTCAGACTCTTGATCTAAGTCTAACCAAAGCAGTTCTGGTCTCTTTGACAAGTACATCTAACAAGATTTGATATGTAAAATGAGTTTTTCTTGGATAGCTTTGCAATAAATTTGAATGAAACTTCATATGAGGCATTACATCCAGTGGAACACAGCTGAATCGAATGTCACACTGAAGCATATTTTAGAGCTATTTCCTTTGTCTGTTTCTTGTCTTAAAAGAGAACAAATGTTTCAGTGCTCATTTTTGCCATGGATCTTACTAATTTAAATTTAAAGCCTATAGAATTGTACAGGGTGTTGCTCTACATACAGTACATTTTGGTTCTGTCAAGAGGCAAATGGAAGATATGCTATCACATTAAACATAAGTGTGGATCCAGTAGCAATTTTGGACTTCTGGAGGGCCTGAAGTTTGTGGGGGGGCTTCTGTCAGTGAGTGTATTAAAAGCATAAAATGACTTCTTAATCTGTTCTTTCAAAAACAATAGTGAGCTGAAACAGTCAGTAATATCATAAAAATATCATAAACAATAGATAATAACAATAGGCACAAATGAAATAACATTTAGTTTACTTTAAAAAGTAGCCTTACAGAAATGGAATCAAGTAAAAATATAAAAAAATAAACATTGAATAGTCTTGAAAGTATAAATTCAATTGATTCTTATTAAATTTACTGTATCAATTCACCGAAGAAAGTCTTTCACAATAGCTATAGGAACTCAGATGCAAGTATTAGTGGCCAGACAGTCCCTCAAGCTCAATTTTCTACTGATCCATTTACATGGTTGCATTGGCAACCACAACGTACTCTGAAGTGACTTCAGTTGGTCAACAATAATATTGTGGGATTTAACCAAATCAACTGGAGGATGGAGGCCACTGTGTGTAAAGCTGAACGCTAAAAAGCAGGTAATTCTCCCTGTACAGTTCTAGGAACTTTGAAAATGATCCTCTAATGTAAAAGCCGCTTAACATTCATTCATTGTCCTTTGGCTTATTCCTTTATTTATCAGAGCGGTCACCACAGCGGAATGAACCACCAACTATTCCAGCATATGTTTTACGCAGCAGATGCTGTTCCAGCCACAACCCAGTCCCCATACACTCTCACATTCACACACAATCTCATGCAGTACAGGTCAATTTGGTTCATCCAATTCACCTACAGTATAGCGCATGTCTTTGGACTGTGGGGGAAACCGGAGCACCCAGAGGAAACCCCCATGAACACCGGGAGAACATGCAAACTTCACACAGAAATGCCAACTGGCCCAGCTGGGACTTGAACCAGTGACCTTCTTGCTTTGTGGTGACAGTACTAACCACTGAGCCACCATGCTGCCCAGCCTCTTAACACTGATGTTTTATTAGTCACATAATGTGGTTACATTACATAGAATGTCATCTTGTACAATCTGTGCCAGTTTCAATGTGAAATGTCAAGTGAGTTGCAATAGCTTTAGAAACACTTAAACATAACTGTTCGTTAATGCACATATTGCAAATCAAATATTTAGTCACATTAAACTGTAATAGGTTAAAATTTAAAGTTAAATATGGCACATACGTAAGATTTCACTATTCCTGTTTTAGTTTGTATTATATAAACTTTCTGTTATATGCATTTTATTTTTCTGCTTTGTTCAGTGCTACAGTTGTTTTTCTTCTTCAATAAAAATATCAATACTATGATAAAAATGTGTGAAGTCATCATTCTTAAAGTGCTGCACTGTTTTTGGGAAAAAAAAAATCCATAAGGTCTATAACCTTTTGTCCGGCGATGTCCTGGGCATAAAACACAATCAGTCTAATAATCAAAACAGGAAACTTAATATGAAGGAATTGACAAGAGGGGTGAGGGGCTTCCTCTAGATGACACTGTTCTGACCCCAAATAGGCAGTGAACTCTGATGACAGTAGCACGGATATGTCCAGCAGTCAACATTAGCTTATGATGCGGTGAAATGAAAATATTTCCACAGAATAAAGTTGTTTTTGCCAATTAGCAGGAAAGACTACTCAAGAGATTTTTTATTTCATCCCCACATTACAAGAATTCAAAACAAACAAACAAACAAACAAACAAACAATAATGACTTTCTGGCATTCAAAAACAAGTCCAGTTACTATTTCTATTCTTCCAACTATTTTCTCCCCTTATTTATTTTTTAGAAAATCAACTTACATGAACTGTGTCAGACTAACAGAGACTTGTTAGAGTTGGCTTTGAATAAAAGTGTGTAAATATATTAGATGTAGGTTTAAGCGATTAAATGTAAATGTATACTAATGGAATTAATGCAGAAAAACTACACCAATCAGAAGTCTGCTCTGAGAAAAATGGACCAAAAAAGGTCTTTAAATTACAACAGTTTACTTGTACTCTCAAAATCAATTAATCAATCAATCAATCAATCAATCAACCAACCAATCAATTAATATATCCATCCATCTACTCCATCCATCCATCCATCCATCCATCCATCCATCCATCCATCCATCCATCCATCCATCCATCCATCCATCCATCCATCCATCCATCCATCCATCCATCCATCCATCCATCCATCCATCCATCTATCTATCTATCTATCTATCTATCTATCTATCTATCTATCTATCTATCTATCTATCTATCTATCTTTTAAATTGACAACAGGGGTGAGGGGCTTCCTGTAGATGACACTGTTCTGACCCCAAATAGGCAGTGAACTCTGATGACAGTAGCACGGATGTGTCCAGCAGTCAACATTAGCTTATGATGCTATGAAATGAAAATATTTCCACAGAATAAGGTTACTTAGGCCAATCAGCCAGAAAGATTGCTCAAGAAATTTTGATTTCATGCCCGCATTACAAGAATTCAAAACAAACAAACAAACAATAATGACTTTCTGGCATTCGAAAACAAAACAAGTCCAGTTACTAAGAAAAACCCCCGAGATATTTTTAGCCATTAAAACTGAATGTGTGTTTTGGAAGTCACGCAACAGGACATCAATTTGAGTTATTTGATTAGCAAACACTCTTATGACTTCTGAGTGTTAACCCACGTCTTAAATGTCCTTATTAACCACAAGTATTTGAACTTTGGTGGAAAATAAATATTTTTTTTGCACATTCCTTTCCCTTCAATTTAGTTAGAACTCTAAATTTTCGAACTTACTGTACTGGTGAACCAACAACATCTCAAAGGCTTATAATACAGAGCCAACAGCTACAGTAAAACTCTTGTTTTCACAGACGGAGGACTGAACATTCCAAAAAAAGAACTCCCACCTGCAATATAAGTTTGAATACACAGATTTAAACGCAGACAGAATAAATGGACAGGGAGCCAAGAGAAACAAACAGACAAGAACAAGCGTATGGAGCCAAAGCAACAGTGTGGCCATCCACAGCTCATCTCTCACACTCCTGCAGTGCAGAATGACAAACAAAAACCTTCAAAGATGAGCCACTAGGGCATTAAAGCCTATTATTACACATGGTATAGATAAACACTGGCCATGTTCTTCTGTTATTCCAATGTCAAGGTACAGGTTTATGTCTTCAGCATATAGACGGCGGTTTTAATGTTACCACAGGAGCCTCAGGAACAGAAGTCCTGCAAGGCTGTGTGGTCACGTCAGCAAAGCTTTGATTAAGATTAAACTGTGTTTTCAGGTGATAATTTGTATGTATTGATTGAAACCAGATGAACTTTAATCTACAGCTGTGAGAGTTTTAAATCGCATTTGAGCTGCTGCTTTATATTTGAGAGTAAAAATAATATATATTCATAGTATCTGTTTGAATATAAAACACGCAATGAATGTTATTTTAATAGAGTCTAGAAACGCATTCAGCACTTCTTGTGTCTGTAAGCCTAATTAGTCACAGTAAATATTGAAAATTGATATTGTTTCAGGTGATATTACGTGATGAACTGTTGTGTTGTGGCCTGTGTACGTGCTGATTCTGTCATTAAATGCTTAATTACAATAAAAACTTTTGTAAACTGACGTAACAAAGCAGACATTTCCATTTTAAGTCTCCCTGACAAATGTTCTCCATCTGTCTTATCTGAGATGTCTGCTGACGCATTTTTCCAAACACTTCTCAGACAAAGCCACGCAGCTTAGGCATTGCAGAGTTTTGTCTCCTTCATGGGAAAACTGCTCTCTTTTCAGCCATGAATTCTGCTGAACTGTGATAATGTAATAATCAGACTGTCACACGCTATGAACGTAAAAGCAGACGGGCTTCACGCTTACAATATAACAAAACTTCAGATTGACAAGCCAGTGAAGCCACACTGCCCTGTTCCTCTCCAATGCTGGATGCAGGATTTGGACTGCTTCATGACTGTAAAGGAAACTTAAAAATATATATAATAAAAGGAAAAAATGAAGTATGGAACTCACAAGCTCACCTAAATGTGTTGGGATTGTTCCCAGATCCACAGTTTTAAATCCAAACAAGATTTATAGGAAAAATGTGCCTCTACCTATATTTTTCTGTCTCACAATAAATTTTTCTGTGAACACAACCAACATCTTTGAATATTTTTATTTGTTCACTGATTTACAGTTTTTCTCAGTCACTTTGGTACATTTCTCAGATCAGAATTGAAATTTGTAAATCAGTGAGTGCATTTCTCAAAACAAAACACGTACAAATAGCAAAACAGCATGGATTACTTACAAAACCCAGTTTCTTGCACAAAATCTTTAGTTCATCTCTCAAGACTAAATTTCTATGTTGATGAACATGTTAGTGCCATCAGAATGACAAGTTCGTGTGTCATTGTGTATGGATAAGTCAAATTACTTGGTGATGTTGCCAATACAACAGTGTACTCTAGAGGGGTGTTCTGATGTAAACTGTGTTTTTTTTTTTTTTTTTGCTGTTTGTACTGTAATTTGCTGACTGATCATGTCATTGTGATACAGAAAGGAAAAGACAGGACTGCATATACAAAGGAAAAACAAAACAAAAGTAGAAATGTGAACATAGGACAATCTCCTTTTTAGATGCACCTTCAGTAGAAAAGTCAAGATTCACCTGGAAGAAATTTACCAATTGTAGACAGATTTAGAAAAAAAAGTCTAATGGAAATGCATAGAGAAATGCATTATGACAAAATATTATGACAACTTGTTCAGCCATTTTTCATGTAAAGACTTATGCCATGAACAAATATTTTAATGTTGTGAGGGGTGAGACTATTCAAAAGAAACCAAACTAATACATTTTGATCAACATGACATAAGCAATTAATAATGTAGCAAACATCAGAGAATTGAACATCATCATTTGCATGTATGCAAGCGTTCGCAACTTGTTACTGCAAGAAACTGCTTTTTTGATTTGCACAAGTGTAACAATGATGTGAAGATTGAACAGGTAGTTTTGAGAATTTCAATTCTGATCTGAGAATTATACCAAAGTGACTGAGAAAAACTGTAAATCTAAGTTTGTAATGTTGCAAAGCACCTCGTAGCTGGTTTGGTTATTAATTAAATCATAAAATCATTTTGTAGAAATGTCACCTTGTGCAGGTGTTTCCACTGAGCTTGGGTTATTTTAATTTGAAACATAACAACCTATTTATAACCTAGCTTTAAATAAAATTGTACAGTGAAGTAGATGTGCATTAAAACACAGTGGTATAGGATATACCAACACAATCTCGTAAATGAAATCATATGAATTCATACAAATTAGCCACTTTTGTGACAATCCGCTTGCTAGGTCATGACGTACGGAATACTGTTTCTGGGTCCAAGCCACTCATTTGAACTGAGAAAATATTTGTTTATGACCAATCATATCACACATTAAAGTGAATTTTATATAAAATCATTGTGTACACAGCAGTCTCTGGACTTGCTGCATCACTGACACCAATATTTTAACAACAACTTATAAAATATTAATCACTTTCTGGCCATTGGATATTAGGCATGGACATATATATTGCAATGGTGATTTTTTAAAGTATTACATTGCTTTGTAAATGATTATTATTGTCGGCGCCTGTGGTTAGTGCATCGACACATGCATTCCGCATTGATTCCGCCTCGTGGTCCTATGCCGATTTTTCCTCTCTCTGCTCCCCATGCTTTCTTGTCAATACTCTCTACTGTCCCATACAATAAAGGTGAACACCACCCCCACCCCCCAAAAAAAATTATTTAAAAAGAGTAAATGATTATTATTACCATTAGTTAATTTCCCCATACATTTTGAGATAGCACTTGGACCCAGAAGCCGCTTCGCGTGACATCACACTTAACAAGCGGATACGAAAAATAGTTTTATTTCCTCATGAGATCGGATAGGATATATCCTCCAAATAATAAAAAATAAAATGTATTTTTTTTTCCAAAACAAACTTTTTAAAATTAATTCAACAAAAAAAAAAATGTAAATTGTGCTGATATTTCTCATGTAGCCCCTTCTCTATATCTGTGCTCGCCTTACCAGAGCACCAGGAGGCCCCTGACCTGTGTCGTGGCCCTGGCGCCCCTCAGCCCTTTGAATAATGGCCAGCATCCCTGGAGGATGTGAGATCACAGCCTGCAGGATGTTAGTTATTAACAAAGACCCAGCGCCGCACTCGGGCCTAATTGTTTTTCTCTCACCCAGGTTAAAGAAGGCACAGCTGGCCCATGCAGATACATAATAATTTATGGTTATATGAATGTTGATTGCAGTTTGGAATCTTTATAGCCCTCATTAGTATTTAAAGTTGTGTAGACCTGTTTAGGAATGTTTATTCGTGCAATTTGGTTCATAATCAATCAGTATACGTGCCTGTCTATTTATAAAATTGTCTATTCAGCTCTATACAAACCACATGATTTTGTTTAAATTGTGATGTACATCAACTATAAGCTTATCAACCATCTCCTGCAAGCAATGAGAATGATCTTTATATGGTTTGTGCAAACTTCAGATTACATTTACAGTCATTAAACGCTGATTAGATGCTTTTGTCCAATGCGACTTACAGTTGAGGAGGCATTTAGCGATTCAACAAGAAGAGGCAATACACACAAGAAGTTCTAATTATACAAAGGTACTGTGTATGCTCAGAGAATTAACTGCTAGAGTTAGGAGGGGGGAGATATTTTAGGGAGAGAGATGAGTGTTTCTACGGGTGGTTTGTCGAGCCCACTCACCTATGTGAAGCACAGCTCATAAATGCACAATGTTTTTTGTTTTTATATAATGTTTAGTGATTGTAAGAAATTGTCAACCCAGGCTCATTCTGAAACCGCACAGCTATATACATTCCTGGAGAGCGGCCAATACATCCCAGGAGCTACTTTTTTGCAGTTTTTGCTGTGTACACTTTTTCAGATCTCAAATATCTCTTGCGACTGCCACCTGCTGTTTTTGAGTAACTCCACCAAAGGCCGCTGTCAACTGACTCAATGACTGACTGTCTGACTGATCGACTGACCCACCATCTTCCTTCCCTAAACCCAACCAATAGTGTTTTCAAAAACACCAATAGACCCCCTCACTTACTTCCCTAAACCCAACCGATGGTTTTTAAAAGCAATGCAGAAAAAAAAAAGCCCTCATCTGATTTTTACCTCAATTTCAGATTTTACCACATTCTCACCCTGTTATTTTTATTTTCTGGCTTCTGTTTTTGTCTTATCTGCTTTGTGGAACTGTTCTTCACTTGACTCAAGCCCTGTAATCACGGTCAACTCCTCTCTGCGGCTCAAGTCCGCCGATGTACATGGCGAGCTAACTGGAACAGTAAGTATCAGAAGTAAAGCCGTCCATACGGAGGTAAGCAGTCAGCTGGTAGCACGTAAAGGAACAGCGTCATACTTCCCCGTAGCATTTGTTTTATAGACAAAATCCAGCCATACCTACTTCTGGCTACATAATTTGCGATCTCCAGAAATGTGAATAAGGCTACATTTTCAGAATAAGCTTATGTTGAAAATTGTCTGGTGCAAATGTGCAAAACTGGTGGAAGTGTCATTTAAAATGACAGAGAGATGAAAGAGTGTGTTTTCTGTAGGTGGTTTGTTAAGCCCACTCACCTGTGTGAGGCACACTCAGGCCCGTTTACACTAATACGTTTTAGTTTTAAA
The DNA here is from genome assembly GCF_903798145.1 of Danio aesculapii. Taxonomy (NCBI): domain Eukaryota; kingdom Metazoa; phylum Chordata; class Actinopteri; order Cypriniformes; family Danionidae; genus Danio; species Danio aesculapii. The sequence continues at coordinate 22,662,528 of NC_079447.1, read as the reverse complement.
ACAGCGTTTTAGAATGAAAAAGATCTGCGTCCACACTGTTGTTTCACCCAATGTTTCTGAACAGATCTCCGTCCACGCTATACCACTGAAAACAGACATCACGTGACTACACACACACGCACAGTCTGAGCTCCAGGCATAGTTCACCAAGGATCTTCTGCTGGATTTCATCTTACTATAGTTGTTAAACATGATATTTAATTCATCTTGTCCCTATTTCTTTGGTTTTTTGAATCTATCTCAGGTAACGTGTTTTGGCTAAGCCCAGAGATAACTTAATATATTAATTAATGTAACCGCGTACACTGATTTTGCTTATTTGACTGATTGTTTGACTATTGTATAAAGTTATTGTACGTTTTACTTTTATAATGGCCCTTATTGATTATTAAAACTGATATTCACCAAAAGAGAGGGTATGGTTCTTATTTTTCGAAGAAAATCAAAATAGGCAGTTATGTTATAGGCTCCGTTTTTTTATAAATATGCATACAGTGAAGATGACGGTCATATAAATATGTAGACGCCTCAACATTTTTAGTGTTTGTTAAGTTATTATCAAAATCAAAATAGACAGTTCCTCATACAATGTTCTCAATTAATTGTAAAGATAGTGAAACAACGTAGCCAGGGTGATGTGAATGACTTCATAAAGTACATTGTTCACTTAGAAAATTTGCCCGACGTGTCCTCGGGAGTTTGTTTTCAATATCACCTAAGTCTGAACTCAAAGAAAATACGCAGGTCAGAACTTTGTGTAGGCTACTTAATATTGAGGAAAAGCCCCAGAATGTCTGCAATCACACCTCCGTTTTCAGATGTTTTAAAATGAAAATGGCCCCTTCAGCGTTTCCAAAACCCTCCGTTTTAAGAGCTCGAAAACTCTGAGGTAGTGTGGACGGAAGACATAATCGTAGCAAAACTTATGCGTTTTAATATTGAAATGTATTAGTGTAAACGGGGCCTCAGAATCACGTAATGTTTTGAGATAGTGGTGTGGTGTCATGGGGGGACATAACTTGCAAATTTCTGTACAAATCGTGGTTTGTACACAACTTTCATCCACAATTGTACAAATGAATGAACCTCAGCACATAAATGAGATGACAGCTCTCCCCATCAATGAGGTTTATTTATCCATGTGGTTTTTACATGACTATAAAACAGCAGCAGCTCTGCTCGTCTCACCCTGATGGGATGAAGTTCTCAACCTCTTCCCATGGTGCCTGTTTCAAACCCACACTGTCCCTGCTCTCAAATTTATATAGCCTATATAGTCTCCAATAGGCCTCTAAATGTTGCTTATAAACCACTGAGTGACATCCATGCTTGAAATGACAAGATCTTGGAGTATTTGTAATGTTTTTTAAAGGCTGTGCAAAGATGTGAGGACCTAGAAAATGACAAATGAAGTGCACACTGGAATCTTTAAATATGCTTTAAATATGTTTTGATATGCTTTGTTTAAATATGCTTTGTTTTAATTCAGATGTGTCATTTTCAATGCTTTCTTTTGTTAGCAGATAAAGTCCTTGTGTACACAGTTATGAACCTTTTTCATTTGGACTGATTTACATACATTTCTTTGCTTCAAATCAAAGTTTGTAATGGTGTGATGCACCTAATAGCTGATTAGCTTGTTTAAAGGCTTTAAAAAACCAAACAAAGCAAAAGTGAATAAGAAAAACATGTGAGGAAGCAGAGCATGCTGGAAAAGTGTGCAGGCACTCATTCACTCTATACATAGTAAGTACAACAACCAGCGTAATAAAACTTTGCATGATTAATGTTCATCTGCACCACTCAATGGATGTTTCACTTTCAAAGGGTTTGGAAATGTGCAAGAAGCAGCATAATATAATTTCACACATGTCCCCACAGTCATGCATTTCCACTGAGCCTGTGTTGTTTAAAGCAGGGCTCTTAATCATGAAACATTTTTCTTACAATTAATAGTTCTTCCAAATAGAAGAAAAACATTTTTAGTTAAGGGTTTCTCCTAAAACCTATTTACAAAGCTGCTGAGATAAACTTTTACTAATAGACAGAAGTCTTAAAGAGATATTTCACCTGTTATCCTTTACTTGTCACACACCTGTTTGAGTTAAATGTTTTGAAAGATGTTTGAAAGATGTTTTGAAAACATTGAAAAGATGCTTTGAAAACTGGTAAACTACTGGTAAACATACTGTAGTATTTGTTTTTCCTACAAAGGATGTCAATGGTTACCGGTTTACAACATTCTTCAAAATATTTTTTTTTGTGTTCAACAGAAAAAAAAAACTCAAAAAGGTTTGGAAACCCTTGAGGGTGAGTAATTTGTGAGTGATTTTTTATTCATGGGTGAACTATGCCTTTAAGCTAAGAGTAAAGGCAGGGTTAACCTCGTTCCTATGGATGATGTCAGCATGATTACTAACTATGCACACAGTGATTGGTTGATGGGGAGAGGTCTGATTCACTGATGGAAACTTTGTAGAGTGTAATATGTTGGCATTTTCAAATAAAACAATCCACATTCAAAAAAGGTTTTATACAGGTTAAGTGAAGAATTTCATTCTGGAAAGTATGTCCCTACCTTTGTAATAGATATTAAATAAAGATTAAGCAAATAAATAATTTATTTTTAAAACACACACACACGCACGCGTGTGAAGTATGCCTCTGCCCATATACAGTGACAAGCAGAGGACACTACAGTTTGACAAACATTGACACAACTTTTTTTAGTCGAGAATGTAGTTGTTGAGATTACAATTATGCAGTTTATTTATAAGGGTAGTACCTATTTTAAAATATTTATAATTTCAGAGCATCAGATTCAGTGCATCGGCTGCCATCAGCCTGTCTGAGCAGACCAAAGAAAGTGACGGTTGATGTTTTGCAACAAGACAACGACAGAGACAGCATAAAAAGTCCTTAGAGGGAGAAATACAGCATTTTCTCAGCGTAAATTTCAAACTACAGCTGAACAAATCATTATAAATCAGGTAAGTGACATTCTAAGTCAATCTCTCTCTTTTGTATTTTGTAGTGCTGTATTTACACCACAGAAACTGGCAGTGTTTGCGTTGTTTTGGCTTTTTTCTTGGTTAATTATTGTGATATCCTGATAGCAACAGAGAAATATTGGGAAATCACTGTAGATTGATGGCTTTTTATCCTGTTCAGCCTTATAATCTTAAAATGTTAGCACGCCTCCCACCAGTGCCGATATACAGCCATATCGCACTGCTGCTCGTGTGATATTGCTCATATACAGTTGAAGTCAGAATTATTAGCCCCCCTTTGATTTTTTTCTTTATTAAATATTTCCCAAAGTATGTTTAATAGAGCAACGAAATTTTCACAGTATGTCTGATTTTTTCTTCTAGAGACAGTCTTATTTGTTTTATTTTGGCTAGAATAAAAGCAGTGTGTAACCCCATTTTAAGGTCAAAATTATTAGCCCCCTTAAGCTATATATTTTTTCCATAGTCTATGGAACAAACCATCGTTATACAATAAGTTGCCTAATTACTCTAACCTGCCTAGTTAACCGAATTAACCTAGATAGGCCTTTAAATGTCACTTTAAGCTGTATAGAAGTGTCATGAAAAATTTCTAGTCAAATATTAATTCCGTTAAAATCTTTTACAGTTGAAGTCAGAATTATTAGCCCCCCTGTTTATTTTTTTCCCCAATTTCTGTTTAACGAAGATATTTTTTCAGGAGACTTCTAAACATAATAGTTTTAATAACTAATTTCTAATGATTTATTTTTTCTTTGCCATGAAGACAGTAAATAATATTTTACTAGATGTTTTTCAAAACACTTCTATAAAGCTTTAAGTGAGGCTTAACTAGGTTAATAATATTAATCAGGCAAGTTATTGTATAACCATGGTTTGTTCTGTAGACTATCGAAAAAATATCGAGCTTAAAGGGGCTAATAATTTTAACCTTAAAATGGTTTTTTGAAATTAAAAACTGCTTTTATTTTAGCTGAAAAAAACAAAACAAATAAGACTTTCTTCAGAAGAAAAATTATTATCAGACATACTGTGAAAATTTCCTTGCTCTGTTAAACATCGTTTGGGAAATATAGGGAAAAAAATAAAAAAATCAAAGGAGGGCTAATAATTCTGACTTCAACAGTATATGGTTTTGTATGTGTGTATGTTTAAATACACTTAATAATAAATTACCTCTGCGATTATGGTGATAACTTAGTAAAACTTACTAACTTTGGACTGTGACCACTACTCCTAACATTTGACTTATTTAGGAGGTCATTTTGAAATATTTTTCGAAATACTCAGCGCAAAGATTTAGTAGTCCTGAATTCAGGACTGACACTGACATTATTTTTTACATTTCCCCGTAAATTGCCCAGTTAAGAGCTACTTCAGCCTTAAAATATTTTCTGAATATGACCCCATTTACAATAATTTTTTGTTTAATAAAGTTCAATAAAGTTGGTTTGCATTTCAAAACAATTTGGGATCTACATTCTAAACAACAAATCTAGGAATTCAGAAAGCAGAACTTTAAAGATTTGCCAAACAGAAATGTTGACATTTTTGGTGATATTTGACTTGTAGACCATTTCTATCTTATCAACGCAATAGAAAACAGCAAATCAAGCACAAACTGGCATCCTTGGAGAGAGAATGCATATTGTTGTTAAGCATGCTTGGTTGTAAAAAAAAAACAAAACAAAACAATGGCATTCTCCATTCAGTGATGAGATGAACCCTGAGGATTTGGTTCACTGACTGACAAGACGCAAAGCAGCCGTGGTGTTAAAAGCTTGTCTCGTTGTCTGTGCAGTAAAACGATCAGATTCTGACAGATCCACTCGTGGTCAAAGACTGGAGAATGTTAACGTCTCTCAGTCTCTTAGCATTCCTTCGCTCTTTAAATGTGGTTTAATGGCTGACCCCGCTGACTGCTCCGGCTGCCAGAGTTTATGGAGGAAATTGAAGCCTCGCTGTGGTTCACAAACAGAGGCTTCTCTCTGTGACACCAGCAGTTAGGGATCTCCTTTTTCAAGCCGTGCCTGAGTCCAAACACCTCTCACATTGCCTGGTAAACTCTCTCAGACAGCCAATACTGCAAACCACAACATCTTGCACATGTGGAACATTCGTTTTGCAAGTTCAGTATTGTGTCTATTTGTTTGAATGATTCTCAGATTATTGCACATTTTTCTTTTGCTAGCAGTTTAAAAACACTATTTGAAAAGTGTCTTGAAGGTGAAAAGAAAAACCGCGCTTTAAGTGATTTTCTATGCCATTAACTTGTTGAAAATCAATATATATTGATGAAATATAAAAAATGACACAATATAGTATTTAATGAAGGGATTTGAAAAACAATAGGAAAACAAACAAGTTTTTTGAATGCTGAAAATAAAACATTAAGAAAACAAAATTATATATTTTTAAATATTTTACATATTCATTCATTTTCTTTTCGGCTTAGTCCCACAGTGGAATGAACCGCCAACCTATCCAGCAAATCTTTTACACAGCAGATGCCTTTCCAGCCACAACCCAGCACTGGGAATCACCCATACACTGTCGCATTCACACACATACACTACGGCCAATTTAGCTTATTTAATTCACCTATAGCGCATGTCTTTGGACTGTGGGGGAAACGGGAGCACAAGGAGGAAACCCACGCCAACACGGGGAGAGCATGCAAACTCCACACAAAAATGGCAACTAGCCCTGCCAGTGTTCTGTCAATTTGCCCTACTTTGTCAGATTGTCCCACCTCCCATTCAAAAAGTAGGCAGCACATTTTGATGATGCAATATGCTACCCGCCAGATTTTGCTACTGTGTAAATTTTGTAGAGTAGTGTGATATAAAGCTGTAATATCAACCTACCTAATCCCTAACCCCACCCTCAGAACCATTCAAATACAGTGTTGATAGCATAATCTGATGGGTAGGATAAAATGTCAGGACATCCGGACTCAAACCAGTGACCTTTTTGCTGTGGGGGCGACAGTTCTTACCACTAAGCCACCATGCTTTATTACTTTATACTTAATTTTATAATATAAATAAAATACATTTTACCATATATCAAATAAAATCATTAGCACACCTCTGATTTTATTTATTTAGCTTAAAGTGCAATTTAAAGGTTTTATTTTCATTTTAACTAAGCAAGTTAATAAGGCAATCACTGAACAACAGAGGTTTGTTCTGTAGCCAATAAAAAAAACATATATAATTCTGATTATAAATATTGTTATTTATAACTGATTGTTTTTCCAGCCAAACTAAAATAATTAAGACTTTCTCTAGAAGACAAAAAAAGAATTAAAACGAAATTTTCTTTGCTCTGTTAAACATCACTTTTTTGCTATTTATATAATTAAAGAAGTAAAGAAATAATTCATAATTAATAATTTCACTAATTTTACAAAACTGCTAAACATGTTATTTTGTAAATGTCTAATAATATCAATACTATATATGTACTCAAATTACTGTAATTGAGTAGTTTTTCTCAGAAATTGTACTTTAGTAATGTGTTCTTTTACTTTCACTTGAGTACATTTTTAGTGCTGTATGGGTATTTTTATTCCACTGTTTTCCCCCAGTCACTAATTAATTATTTTTTCTAAATTGTTATACATTTATAATATGTATGTGAGTGCCGAGAAGCTGTCAGAAAGCTAATCATAGTGCTTAAATAATTTTGATCTGCTTCAACTAATGTTATTGCTGTATTGTTAATCTAACTAACGTAATCATTCCAGGGGTCGCAAACCAATTGGAAAAAAAAACGAAAGGCAGAATTTTTTTGGTAGAATATGGGTAAAGCATGGTACTACTAATAATTTAATAAAAATTATTTGACTTTTAGAAATCACCAGGCGACCCCCACTCACTGCTGTGTGACCCCCCTAGGGGGTCCCGACCCCAACTTTGGGAACCACTGCTTTAAGTGATATTTACAACAGACACTTTTACTTGCACTACATTTTTGCGCCAGTAATGATACTTTTGAGTATGATTTTGCAGTATTCTTTCCATCACTGTTTATTTGTAGCATTTTGTCAATGGGGTGTAAAATCAAACTTAATTGAACTTTTTCCACTATTAATATATAAATAACATTTCTTAAGTAAAAGAAAGAGTGACGGAGAACACACATGAACAACAGTTGTTTCTGGAGAGGTAAAAAACGCCTTCATAAATGTACCATGCACACTTAAACATTGGTTTTCATTTACATCGCCTACTTGTACAAACACTCATAATATATTCCATCATACTCCTGCCAGCTGCACAAATATGAATAGCCGGACCTTAAGGGAATATGAATTTCATTTCACGCGGAGTCACAGCATCAGCCGTGGGTCAGAGGTCTTAACCCAGCCAAACGACCACTTTCAACTCGCTTAACGCCAAGAAACGCTTTCTCAACCACTTCTGGTAAATCCTGGTTCTCGGAGCACAAACATGGAAAAGGAATGTTTTTCTTGGATTTGAATGAGAAAGTTGTAAATCACTCAAAAGCATTGCGCTACAGTTGTTTTTAGGTTAAGTGATAACAGTAAAGTTTATTCAGCACGTTGTCTCAGCGGTTGTTTAGAGAACTGTTTGTGAAACAGTAACTCTCGCCAGTGTCAACAGAGATGTAAAACCACTACATGAATTGCTAGTTAAACTGAGTTACTATTGAAGTTCACTATAGTGACAAAATGACATGTTTTAACACAGAAAACTGCGATAAAATCTAAAGGTTAAAACCACATAAAGCCATTTCACATTTATACTTGAGTGATTATAATTGATTGCATTACTTAAGTATTGCTTTTGGGGATTTGTACTTTACTCAATAACAAATCACTACTTTTACTTGAGTATAATTTGGAAGAAGAAACGGTACTTTTTAAAGTTTGCAATTTGATTTAATCTTATTTAACTACTTACAGTTTTAAATTTTTTGCCCAAATTGTTTATCATTTTTTCATGTTGTTACAACCCCAAGAATTCAGATTGTATTTATGTGGCAGATCCTGATTGGCAGATCACCAATTGGTTCAATCCATATAAATAAGAGTTGTGTGCTTTCCTAGGATGGTGTGACTATTCAAACGTCCTCATGTCACGACCTGGCATCTCTTTGACTTGTTAACCTTATGGTATTGTTTTGCATTATTTACATTATGTAGTTAAAGTTTTGCTGTGATTATATCTTTTTTTTTATTATTACCTTCAATATTTATGCCTACACTTTAAAAAAAATCTTTAAAAAAAAAAAGAATTTTAAGTTTTTTTTTTCTGCAGCTGCCGGAAATTTATCAGAAATTTATCAGAAATTTAAATTTAAGGAAATTTCTGTAATTTAGCGTCCATTATTTTACAGTAAATTTCTGTAATTTAACGTCAGTTATTTCACAGTAAATTTCTGTAATTTAACTTCCATTATTTTACAGTAAATTTCTGAAATTTAACTTCCATTATTTTACAGTAAATTTCTGTAATTTAACATTGATTATTTTACAGTAAATTTCTGTAATTTAACGTCAGTTATTTCACAGTAAATTTCTGTAATTTAACTTCCATTATTTTTACAGTAAATTTCTGAAATTTAACTTCCATTATTTTACAGTAAATTTCTGTAATTTAACATTGATTATTTTACAGTAAATTTCTGTAATTTAACGTCAGTTATTTCACAGTAAATTTCTGTAATTTAACTTCCATTATTTGACAGTAAATTTCTGAAATTTAACTTCCATTATTTGACAGTAAATTTCTGTAATTTAACGTCCATTATTTTACAGTAAATTTCTGTAATTTAACATCCATTATTTTACAGTAAATTTCTGTAATTTAACGTCCGTTACTTCACAGTAAATTTCTGTAATTTAACATTTGTTATTTTACAGCAAATTTATGTCATTTAACATCCGTTATTTCACAGTAAATTTCTGAAATTTAACTTCCATTATTTTACAGTAAATTTCTGTAATTTAACGTCCATTATTTTACAGTAAATTTCTGTAATTTAACATCTATTATTTTACAGTAAATTTCTGTAATTTAACTTCCATTATTTTACAGTAAATTTCTGAAATTTAACTTCCATTATTTTACAGTAAATTTCTGTAATTTAACGTCCATTATTTTACAGTAAATTTCTGTAATTTAACATCTATTATTTTACAGTAAATTTCTGTAATTTAACATCCATTATTTTACAGTAAATTTCTGTAATTTAACGTCCGTTATTTCACAGTAAATTTCTGTAATTTAACTTCCATTATTTTACAGTAAATTTCTGTAATTTAACTTCCATTATTTTACAGTAAATTTCTGTAATTTAACTTCCATTATTTTACAGTAAATTTCTGAAATTTAACTTCCATTATTTTACAGTAAATTTCTGTAATTTAACATTGATTATTTTACAGTAAATTTCTGTAATTTAACGTCAGTTATTTCACAGTAAATTTCTGTAATTTAACTTCCATTATTTTACAGTAAATTTCTGAAATTTAACTTCCATTATTTTACAGTAAATTTCTGTAATTTAACGTCCATTATTTTACAGTAAATTTCTGTAATTTAACATCCATTATTTTACAGTAAATTTCTGTAATTTAACGTCCGTTACTTCACAGTAAATTTCTGTAATTTAACATTTGTTATTTTACAGCAAATTTATGTAATTTAACATCCGTTATTTCACAGTAAATTTCTGAAATTTTACTTCCATTATTTTACAGTAAATTTCTGTAATTTAACGTCCATTATTTTACAGTAAATTTCTGTAATTTAACATCTATTATTTTACAGTAAATTTCTGTAATTTAACTTCCATTATTTTACAGTAAATTTCTGAAATTTAACTTCCATTATTTTACAGTAAATTTCTGTAATTTAACGTCCATTATTTTACAGAAAATTTCTGTAATTTAACATCTATTATTTTACAGTAAATTTCTGTAATTTAACATCCATTATTTTACAGTAAATTTCTGTAATTTAACGTCCGTTATTTCACAGTAAATTTCAGAATTTTAACTTCCATTATTTTACAGTAAATTTCTGTAATTTAACTTCCATTATTTTACAGTAAATTTCTGTAATTTAACATCGATTATTTTACAGTAAATTTCTGTAATTTAACGTCAGTTATTTCACAGTAAATTTCTGAAATTTAACGTCCGTTATTTTACAGTAAATTTCTGAAATTTAACTTCCATTATTTTACAGTAAATTTTTGTAATTTAACATCTATTATTTTACAGTAAATTTCTGTAATTTAACATCCATGTTTTACAGTAAATTTCTGAAATTTGACTTCCCTTATTTTACAGTAAATTTCTGAAATTTAACATCCGTTATTTTACAGTAAATTTATGTAATTTAACATCCGTCACTTCACAGTAAATTTATGTAATTTAACGTCCGTTATTTTACAGCAAATTTATGTAATTTAGCAGCCAACACCTCAGTTGCCGGAAAAAATTATGTAAATTTACATTTTTTTTTACAGTGTAGGCATTTGTTTGTTTTGCTTGATTGTTGTTCTATTAATTTCATTTATAATAAAAATAATGCATCCATAATGCAAGAACCAATTATGTTTGTATTTACACAGCCTTGTTTTATTTTTTTATGAAGTTATGGAAGAAAAAAATGAAACGATCGGGTTTCTCAAATTAAATTTATGATTTATAGTTATTTAGTTTAGCAATATGTCATGTTTGTTTCATTCCATAAACTAATGATGACTGCTAATTTTTAAAATAAAAGAAAATGAAAAAAAAATGGGTAACACTTTATTTTGATGGTCCAGTTGAGTATTAGTAGACTGTCTGCTTAATATCTGTTGATACTGCTTTTTCAACAGAGTACATGTACATGTCAACTTACACTAACCCTAAACCTAACCCCAACCTAACAGTCTACTTTTAATCTAATGAGAATTAGTTGGCATGTAGATGCAATGTAACTTAAATTCAAACGGGCCATCAAAATAAAGTGTGACCTAAAAAATTATCTCATGTACAGTTTTTTTAATTGAATAATTAGTTTTTTTTTTAGATTTGTTTAGTCCTTTTAAACCAACAAAATAACTTCACAAGAAATTAATAATTGGTCTGATAACTCTAATTTTCAATCACAACAGATTGTTTTTCTGACCAACCTAAATTTAAAAATTGTCCAAAAAATTGTCGATAAACATTACTAATTTTCACAATATGAATATGCTGCTCAGTATGAATAAAGGAAATACTTAAACAACACAATTTAACTCCGAGTGTTCCCTTTATTTTTTTTGAGCAATATATATTTTATGCCTGTCTGAAAAATTTATTTAAAAAAATGTTTAAAAAGATTTTACTTTGCATAAGATAATGATTTAATATATATCTTTCATTTTTATTCTTACAAGGGTAACTTTACTTTTTTAATTCGTTAGTTTAATTTAAAATATATATTTTCAATCATGGGGAGGCACAGTGGTTAAGTGGGTAGCACTGTCGCCTCACAGCAAGAATGTCACTGGTTCAAGCCCCGGTTGGGTCAGCTGGCATTTCTGTGTGGAGTTTGCTTGTTCTCACCGTGTTCGTGTGGGTTTCCTCCGGGTGCTCTGGTTTCCCCACAGTCCAAAGACATGTGCTAATGTCAATTGGGTAAGCTAAATTGTAAGTAGTGTATGTCTTGTTCCTCCAGGTTGGGGGTTGAGCATTGGGCTAACGACCGACTTTGTCAAAATTATGTTACAAAACACCAACATGGTGAAGCTAAATATCAACTTCGATGTAAACAGCCCTGGAATTAAGTATTTCAGTCATGCTTTTCACTTGGCATCTGTATCATTTTAAGAACTTTTTACAACCCTGAAGATATTCAGCATTCACTTCCACAGACTGTCAAAAGGGTGAAAGGTCGCATTATCAAGCAGATCCCAACACAGACACTGATGTGGTTTTAGCATCTCCATCTCCTGCTGAAAACAAGCCTCTGTCCTGTGCTGCTTTAACAGCTCGTCTCCTCGTCAATATCTGTGTTTCTGGAGCCGTTCTCTTGGCAGAGCAGTTGTCTGTTGCCTGTCAGCAGGTGGCAGGTTTATCTAAGATCATCTGGAGATTGAGATAGAGCTCATGTCCTCCTGCAGCCTCTGGTCACGAGGGCGAGAAACTGCCTGTTGATTGTGAGTTTCCACAGGCCTGAACAGCAGGAGACTCTCAGCTGCTGCTCATAAAGGCTTAAATAGCCTGTGCTGCTAAAATTATACTCGCAGTAAAAGATCATTATGAATGCAAAAAAATAAAAATGTTTCCAGAAGTTTCCATGACTCAGAAAACAAAATGGTTTGCTTGTGTCAATAGTTTTAAATTTTTTGAAGTAAGTTAAAACTAATGTGCTGCTCTAAACGTGTATTTAAATCAAGATAGTGGCATAATTGATTCTAGTCCAGGTGATGATTGGTGACAGGTTGCATTAGTGAACAGTCTGTTATTGATTATGCCTTATAATTCTAATAATATTTATTATATTATATTATATTATATTATATTATATTATATTATATTATATTATATTATATTATATTATATTATATTATATTATATTATATTATATTATATTATATTATATTATATTATATTCCCAGTGATGGGTTGCAGCTGGAATGCATCCGCTGTGTAAAACATATGCTGTATAAGCTGGTGGTTCATTCCGCTGTGGCGACCCCAGATTAATAAAGACACTAAGCCGAATAAAAAAATGAACGAATGAATATTATATTACATTATATTACATTATATTATATTATATTATATTATATTATATTATATTATATTATATTATATTATATTATATTATATTATATTATATTATATTATGAATTCATTATTACGTGTTTATTTTTAATTGTTTTATTACATGTAAGCATGGACAGACAGAATCTGCAAATGTTTTTGTTGCTTTTTTGTTGCAGGAATGTTGTTAAAAACAGCAAAAACAACAAATTATTGTGAGTAAATGATTTTGACAGTATAGCAAATGAAAGCTTAACACACATGAAATAAAAAAAAACACTTTTTAAACTTTTATTTAATACTTACAATGCAAATTCAATTAGCACTTGTTTGGTGAACAAAGCCTCACTAAGTAAAACTTTGGTAAAACTAAGTCTCACAATATATCTACTAAAATAGTGAAAATATTATTTTATAAACTGTATTGTACATAAATCATCTAAACACTTGCATATTATCTAATAACATTACTAAATGTTTATTTAAAAACTAAATAAATATATATTTTACCCCTATATACATTTTTGGAGAGGGCCAAATACATCTCAGGGTGTACGTTTTTTGCAGTTATTGTTATCCCGAATCCACCGGAGGCTGCTTTGTACACTTTTTTAGATCTCAAATTTCTCTTGCTGGTGCCATTCATGCCTCCCCATCTCGTGTAAATCCACTAGGCCACTGTCAACTGACTGACTGACTGACTGACTGAATGACTGACTGACTGACTGAGGGATCGACTGACCCACCTTTCTCCATCACTAAACCCAACCGATATTATTTTCAAAAGCACTCATTGACCTGTATACCCACCTCCCTAAACTCAGCCGACAGTTTTAAAAAGCAATCCATAAAAAGAAAAGCGTCAGATTTTTTACCATGTTTTCAGATTTTACCACATTGTCACCCTGTTATTAACTTATTTTATTTTTTGGCTTCGGTTTTTGTCTTTTGTCCCACTTTCTGGAACTGTTCTTCACCGTACGCGAACCCCATCATTGTGGTCAACTCCTCTCTGCGTCTCAATTCCACCAATGTACATTGCACGCTAATGGTCAAACTGGTAACAATGGTTCATTCTAAAGACGAAATGCAGCCATACGTACTTCAGGCTACATAATTCGTGATCTCCAGAAAAGTCCACTGAAAAAAAATTATGTCTGCAAAATTGTTGCAAACAATTTATATGTGTTGAATTTAAACAAGCAAATTAAATTTAGTAATGTACAACTTAATTTATTTGTTTAAATTCAGCCCAAATAAATTGTTTACAACCACTTACAGTACCTTAAAAAAAGTTAATCCAAGGAATCATCTTTGAATATATATATATATATTTTTGTATATACAGTAGGGCTACGTTTTCAGAATATGTTGATATTTACGCAAATTTACAAGTAAACAAATTACTGAATGTTGGGTTTAAAAATCAGTTTTTTGTTTTTGTGGACTACTGTTGGTGCAGATTTCATGTGAGCATACATCTAAGCACACATATAAGCAATTATTCAAATTATTATTGTACATACATAAATAATATGATAACCATTTTCAAATCAATTTTCACATGTATAAACCCACACTTCTCCATTAAAAGCAGATGGTTTTTAAAGTCTAAACTGAGGTTGCTCAACATAAAGCACTTTCCATCATCACTTGCTGTTTATATTACAGGCTACCGGCCAGTAAAAATGGACAGACTAGACTTGAAATGACACTGCCATTGCTGTTTTTACCATTTGTCCTGATGGATCTCACAATTGGATCCAAAAGTCCTCCTCAAATAAACACGAATTCATCCAGCTGAGCTTTGCATAACAAAAAAGGGAAGTATTTCTAATTTCAAGCGAGACCTTTGTTTCGTTCAGCCATATTGTGCCTTTGAATGCTGCGTTTTGTGATCCTATGCAAACACGTTTATGCGTAATGTTTATTATGTGTTAATGGGATTCAAGTCAGAGCAGCTGAAAACCAGGCTGCTTTTCAGAGGCAGACTTGCAACTGAAAACAGCAGATCATTTCACAAGTACTTGACCATTATAATGTGCTTCAATGGCAATGAATCGGAGGTAAATTGAATCTAAAGATCTGTGCGAAATGGACGCAGGGGGTGAAAGAAATGCCAAAGGGAAGAAAAGGAGACGGCTTATTTTACATTCACCCAAAGCGCCCCAAAAACGCACATCCAGCCCGCTGCTACAATGGGCGCTTTTGTGGCGTGAGTCAGGGGTTAACTGAATTCTGTGGGCATCCGGAGAAGAGGCTCTGCACGCACTCCAGATCTGACTGTGTTCACCATTCAGACCCAACAAGCAGAGCTCTTTCTATACAGTATGTGCAGAACAACATTCAACAAAGAATTTGCCAGCCTGACACAGCGCTCCTGCTTTATAAGACATTGAAGAGTTCATTCAAACTCTACAACAAGACAGAATCAATGATGAGTTTGGAAATCTTTACTTTGGAATTTTTTTGTCCTATACATTAATTTCAAACTTTGAAGGGATATTTCAGCCAAAATGGATAATTTCGTAATTTTTACTCACCCCCAAGTGGTTCCAAACTATTTTTGGAGTCTATTTTGGAATTTTTATTCTTCTGTTAAACACAATATAAGGTATTTTGAAGAAAGCTAGAATCCAGTAAATTTCCGTGGAATTTGTCTTTCCTACTATGGAAGTCAATAGTTACTGGTTTTAAGCTGTCTTCAAAATACCTTATTTAGTGATCAAGAGAATAAAGAAACTCATAAAGGTTTGTAGCCACATGAAGGTCAGTAAATAGTGAGTAAATGTTCTCTTTTTTGAGATTTAAATAAAAAACACACATTTTTAAAGTGAATATTACATTTTTTATTTGGGAAGAAATTATCTAAGAAAACACCACACGATAAAACTTTACAATAACAGTACATGAATAATGCACTTTTATAATGTAATATATCTGTACATGTTATCTACATTTAGCTAAAACTAAAGTGTTAATTAATACATTAACAAACAAGAACTAACAAGTAATTAAGGTAGCCATTACTCACACATGAACTCATGTGACTCATGTTGTAGTTAAAGTTAGTTCATGATTAGCGCAAGCCGAAACTCATCATTAGTTCAAAATAATATAATGTTTAGTTTACATACATTATTATTGATGTGCTGGTGTTAGGGTTATGCTACAAAAATAATACAATATTAATAATAATAACAAAAAACGAAAAGACGATATGCCATCAAAAAAAGCTTACCACAAAAAAGTTTGATGATATCAAGCGGTCACTAGATAAGTCGACAGAGAAAGTTACTGTTGTTAGACAACAGCAGATGATGACCTGGTGGAGGAAGCGAAAGCCTTGAGGCTACAAAACATCGAAAAAGACAAGCGGATTCTGTTACTAGAAATCAGGTGGCAGATCTGGAGCAATTCACCAGGATGAATGAAGTCGTGGTCACAGGATTAAACATCACCGGATTAAAAATTTACTCTTATTGTAAAATACTTATTTTTTGCTGTTGGTACAAAATGAGTGTCAATACTGAGTTCTGTACATATCAAAAATTAGTATTTAGTTCACTTTAGTTTAAGCACCAATTCTCACCATTAACTAGTCTCTTATTACCTGCCTATTATTAAGATATTGGCTGTTTTTGTACATAGTTTATTGTACATGATTTTATTCTCATCTCTAATCCTACCCAATACCTAATTAAACCCAAACTATTGATTCAATAATCAATAATCAGCAAATTAGGAATTTATTGAGCTAAAAGTGTTAGATAACGGTTTGTTTATAGAGATAATTGTACCTTAAAGTAATGTGACACCAAAATGTTAAATGCATAGAGATTTTAAGCCAGTTTTAGATTTTTAAAGCGATAGATAACTCAAAATGTTATTTTTTACTAACCATTTACTCAACATCAAGTATTTCCAACAAATGTTTTATTGTTTGACACAAAATGAGGTATTCTGAAGAATGTTGGAACCATTGGCATCAAAAGTAGGAAATAATTCTATGGAAGTCAATAGCTGAAGAATTCTTTTCATCATTCTTCAAAATATGAGCAGTGTTTCGAAACACAAACAGGTTTGAAGCAAGTGCACTGAGAGTAAATAATGGCAGAATTGTCATTTTTGGACAAACTATGCCTTTAACAGTCTATAAATAAATTATATGATGTGATGTGATGTAGGTGTGAGAGTGTTTTGTGAGGCCAGTAGTGTTTCTCATTGAAAAGGAAGGCCTTTGTCAACACTCTCTGCTTGCCAACTGGCACCATAATCCTTTCAAGACATGGGAACATGACGGGACTTTTAAGTTTCTTCTAAAGCGAGAGGAGGACTGGCTGACTGACTGACTGACTGCAATGCAACGCTAAGCTCTTTGTGGATGCTTTTGCTCTGCATGCTTCATTGGTGGCAAGAGCCGTTAAAAGTGCTTTTCAGTGATTGGGGATTTCTGTTAATGTGAACATCTGCAGTGGTTAAGTACTAATTATTTGCTAGCTTTAAAGAAAAATAGCCTAATGAACATTACATATGGCATTTCATATAATAATTTATGTTCCAAAGTACAAAGTGAAAAAAATATACATAAAAAATACCATTAAATCAATACCATGTTATTTAATAGTACTGTATAAATGTATTTCTAAAAAGATAGATAATTACTTTATATTGTTAAAAACTTAAATAGATCTTTTATTGTTTTACACACATACACGCACACGCACACACACACACACACACACACACACACACACACACACACACGCACACGCACACGCTGTATATACAGAGAGAGATTTATGAATATATCATTTACATTATATAATATAATATTATAAATATTTTTAAAAAAGCATATGGAACGAAGATAAATGACTATAAGATACATTAAATATTAAATATAAGGCACTGAACATGTATATAAATTGTTATTTGACTGATTTACTTTATATTTGCATCTTTATATTGTTGTTTGTTGAATGTCACTTTTTGTTTAATGACATTGGATATAAATTGCAGTAATAAAAGTACTTTGTATTGCTAAATACTGCATGTTTGTCATGATTGGCAGTTTACTTTATATTGTTCCACCATCCAATGGCAATATGACAGAGACCGTATAAATAATAGCCATAAAGGAAACATGGGATTTCTGCAAAGGAGACACTGGGCGATAAAGGCAGTTATAATCAGTGGTGGAAGGAGTGCTGAAATCTGAAATCATACTCAAGTAAAAGTACCATTACTTGCCTAAAAATGTAGTGCAAGTAGAGTAAAAGTGTCTGTTGTGAATATTACTCAAAGTATGAGTAAAAAGTAGCTCTTTCAAAAGTACTCAAGAGTAGTGAGTAGTGGTTATTACGCTGTAAAAAGTTGATGCATTTACATGTAATTTGTGGATGTGTGTAAACGTAACATTCTGTAGTGCATTTAGTTATTGCCCAGCTGGCACAGAATGTCATAAGAGGTTAATATTAGATGATATTTAGGTTATGATTTAGGTTAGGATGATATTTATTCAGGTGACCAAAATTCAATGTCTAGCCAGCATCTAAGGACAACATTATTTTGATGCCCAATTACAACACCAAATGACATTGATATTTGGTTGATTTTAGGTTGTTTTAGAAAGTGACTAAAATCCAACGTCGAGCCAACATCTTAAACCAAATTCATATTGATGTCAGATACAATCAGGTATGGCAACCAAAATCCAACATCTGATAGACGTCATAGTGGTAAAGTCCACACAACATCAAGCTGTACCATCATTAGACATTGATATTTGGTTGATTTCAGGTTGGACGTTGGAGATTGACGTCAGCCTGACATTGGATTCTGATGTCAACCCGATTTTCACTTCCAAACAAAATGTAATGTCCCCAAGACATTGAGGTACAACATCAATCAATCGTCATGTTGACGTCTTGTGCCTGCTGGGTGTTTAAGACCATTTCGGTCTTCATACATCTGTCATTTTTTCATCTGTGAGTCAACGCGTGTAAAAATTTTGGACATCTTCTTGGACACTTTTAATGCTTAAAAACGGTTTGCTGCAATTATAAATTGCCCATGTCTTGAGATGGTTTATTATGATGCGATTTACCTTCTATGTGCGATTTGATTGAACTCACAGGACTGATTTTCTAATTCTCATAGACAAGAAAAAAATAAAGTAGTGACTGCAGGTTGAAGGAAAATAGCAGAGTAAAAGTACTGATACTGCACTAAAATGTACTCAAAGGAAAGTAAAAGTATACATTTTTATAACTACTTAGTAAATTACAATTCCTGAGAAAATCTACTCAATTACAGTAATTTGAGTATTTGTAATTTGTCAATTTACACCACTGTTTTATCACCACTAAGACATTTCTGCTATAAGCAATGGCTATTGACCAACTTATGGTCAGGTGCAGATTTGAATATGTCGTGGAAGAAAATAGTTTCTAAAATAAAAGAGTTAGTTTTTATTCACACACTTATCCCATCAAAGTGTGTACTGTTGCAATGTTTCATTCATAGCTGTGCAATATGGCTGGATATTTGATTTTTTTTCAACACATTTCTAAGCATAATAGTATTAATAAGTCATTTCTAATAACTGATTTGTTTATCTTTGCCATGATGACAGTACATAATATTATTCTAGGTATCTTATTGTGCTACAGGTTGGTCCCACACAAACATTAAAACCATTGAAAATGATTTATAAACAAACTGTACATTGTTTAGCTAAAAAACCAAGGAGTTATCATTACTAACAGTGCTTAAAGTTTGGCTTGGAGAAAAGCAACTATGCAACCACTGATTTGATTTTACTTTATTGACTATGATGTATTTTATGTATTGTACTGTAAGTGTATATTGTACTATTTTCTTTTTAATATTGTTAAACTTGTTACAACTTCCTGCCCAGGGACTACAAAAATTAACTGCATAGCTAACTCTGGCACAAGTCATGTTGTTCATTGTCCTCCTTACACTGGCTGCCTGTTAGAGGGCACCTATGGTGAAAATCATCTTTTTTAATGCTGTCCGGACAGAACTGTGTGTAGGTATAGTGTGTCCACAGTCATATTGGTGTGATATAAAGACAATAAGTCTCTTTTTTTTATTTCCTGATGTTAAAATAGGATTCAAATCCCTTCCATTTTGAGGCCGACCGCAACTTGACATAGGAGTGCGGTTTCCCCGCACACAGAATTGATTGACAGCTGAGTATTAACATGTCTCTGTAGTAACGCGTACAATCATATCAACAATACAGGACATGCGCAAAGCAACCAGGATTAAAAGATCTGTTCAGCTCGCTGTGATCATCAATCATCATCAAATGTGATCAAGAATGAGATTTACAAGTTAAAATTTTTAAAAACAGTGCATGTTTGTAATTAATTACTACGATTTACTTCAGCTTTACTTCATCACCACAGCCACGTGTCAGTACAAGAAAACGCTTCAATCCCAGTTTGTTGACGTTAAATCAGGTTTATTTTGTACACTAGCATAGCGGATATCCATACAGCAGTGGATATTAACCTGTATCATGTAAAAACAGTGCAAAGCTAAATGCGTGCGCTGTCTGTGTGTGCGTGAACTTTGTAATGACATTGTGTGTGACTCATCGTTGCAACTCCACAACAAATACATCCAATGCTCATTGGTAAAGTTCATACTGTAGTATTTCTCACAAATGTTACATGAGATCTGCTTCCTTCATGTCTGTCTGTTATCTGAAGCAGCCGAGGCAGAGATCGAGGCACACTGACAGGCATGTGGGAACAGTGGGCGGGGAGAACTAGCATTAAAAGCACAGTTCACAAAAACTGCTACCTGAAGCTCGGAGCTATAAAATACAAACTTCTGAAAGGTATAATAAATAATCTGATGGGTGTTTTGAGCTGTAACTTTACAGACACATTCTGGAGACACAAAAAAACTTATTAAATCTGGAAAAAGGGGTAAATTAGGTGCCCTTTAAGTACCGTATTGATTATAAAATATTGCTTCTTACCTATAAAGCTTTAAATAATCTAGCTCCTGTTTATCTAACCAACCTTCTGTCTCACTACAATCCAACCCGTTCTTTAAGATCTCAAAACTCAGGGCTTCTGGTAGCACCCAGAATAGAAAAGAACCACTAAAGGAGGTCAAGCCTTCACATTTATGGCTCCTTAACACTGGAATAGCCTTCCTGATAATGTCCCAGGCTCAGACACACTCTTTCAGTTCAAATCTAGATGAAAGACCTACACTGTAAAAAATGTCCGTGATTTCAATGGTAAAAAACTGTAAAAATGTTCCAGTAAAAATCTGTAACCTGGTTAACAGTATGTTTCCTTAATATATATGGCGAATAACCGTAAATTGACTTTCCCAGATTTCCCTGCATGGCACATCCCTTTTTATGCTTTTTGTTGACATTACTATGGATCTATTTAGTTGTTTCCCAATCAGTTATGTAAATTAGAGATTTATGTTACATCTGATGTTGATAAACAATGTTTATTTCAGGACTTTATTTTTATGCGCGTTACCATACTGGTATTTAGTAGCTGTGTGAATGACACTGAGCACCTTCTATACACTGAAACACTTTTCTGCTTGTGGGAAAAGTTGTTTATGATGACCTTTGGTTCATTATGTAACTTTCTCATCACCACCTACATATGGCTGTGTTAGCATGTCTAACTGCGTGACAAAAGATGTGTAGATGTTGGAAATTCAAAATACAAACATATTACCTCTATAAATTAATGAAATACGGTAGTTTACTGTAAAAATGAGACATTACTTTTACGGTTTGTACCGTGTTTTTTAGCGGTAAAATACTGGCAACCACAGCTGCCGTTTTTTACCGTAAATTTTACGTATTTATTTTTTACAGTGTATCTTTTTGGTAAAGCATACACAAAATGTTCCACATAATGGTATGATGCACGAGTGTGCTCCATGCAGTTAAGCGGGCTTGACAACCACCTGTAGGACACACTCCTCCTGTCTTAATGCACCAGATGCTATATAAATAAACGTGAATTGAATTGTCCCTGTATAAATAAATAAATAAATACATAATATATACACTATAAAAATATACATTCACTATAAAGAATTTCCGTAAATCAGCAGTTTTGGGTATTTTGTAATTCATGCTTTTATGTTTTATTTTTCCCTGTTAATTTATGGTTTTGATTTGCTTTATAGGACTTTTACTTTGAAAAGTTTTAAAAAGTGACTTTTATTAACAGTTTTATTAGTTTAAAGTGATATATTGTCTGTGTTGGTGTTGTATATTACACTACAAAAACATTGTAATAAACTGCCAGTAATTGTCTGTAATTTTGTAGACTTATTTCTCTATAGATTATTTCTTATACAATATATTATTTTAAACTACTAAAATGTCAATAAAAGTCACTATATTTAATTGTAGAGTTAAATTTTCATCATCAAAAGTCGACACAGCTGAGACTAATGTTAAATAATCCAATTAACAACCGTAAATAACAAAAAAAAAACACTTAAAAAAAAAAATCCCAAAATAAGGACACCGTAAATTAACAGATTTTTTGTATATGCATATGTATATAACTGAGCATAGTATAAATACACCAGCTTTTCTTAGTGTGTGGTGTAGTTTCTCCTGTTTGTGTAGCCTGTGGAGGGTTTACGACCTCTGGACCGGAAAGGTTGCAGAGCTCGGTCCATGTGGCCGTGTAATGATGGGGCAACTCCGAAAGTTCACTTATTTATGGCTCCCTCCCTCTTCCCTGTGATGGCCACTTCAAAGGGCACCTGCAGGGAGGCAAATTGGTGTTAAGTGGAGGACCTCCTGTGGACGCCTGGCCTCTCCATCATGATAAGAACACGCAGAAATCTGGACGAGATTTAATGGAGAGCCGAGGACACACAGGAGCTCATGCCTGAACACTGATTCACCTCAAGCAGCTCACAGCTGGACGGCCTGCAGATATACACTCACCAGTGCACTACACTCTTCATTACAGAGGATTTAATGGCGCTTTAAAGCTGAGCACATCCAATTAAATGATCTGGAGAGTAGATAAGCTTCACGGTTAAGGAGCGCAGGAATTCAATTCATGAAATCAAAGAGTGAGCAAGTAATGGTTCAAAATTATATATTGAGCACAATAGACCATTTATCTAATTACAGTATGTAAAGTCAATAATTCAAATCTTAAATTATTAAAATAATACATTTTATTAAAATGTAACATAAATATGTATATATGGTATTTTTATATAGTGCTCAGCATATGAGTACACCACATTTTGAAAATTCATATTTCTATCCATTTCTCAGTGAATATGGGTAATATATTGGTGCATTTGAACAAAACAGATTTATTAAACAGATATATTTATTAAAATAATATTTTAGTCACAGAACATCTTTAGAAATGGAAAGATAATACAATTAAATTCATGCAAAATACTGCAAAAAAAATTACAAACTACAAAATTTCAACCAAATTTTATATATTATATATCGATTTTTGCTCTTTTTCAATATGTTATTTAATATTTTTCCCTAATATAAAAATTTAGGCTACTAATTTTTGAACCAACATTTATTTTATATTATATACTTTATTAATCCCCAAAGGGAAATTCACATGTCACAGCATAGCTCTCCATACTAAAAGTAGATAAAATAAAAGTTACATATAAAGTATATAAAAACAATAATAAAATTACATTCATACTGCACACCTTAGTTCCAAAAACAATGTGTAAACACTTGTCCATATCTAATAACTATTTCAATTCAGCACAATTCATCTAGTATGACATACAATCTGATCACTGTAAAAATGACTTCCTGTATCTTTCTCTGTAACACCGGGGTTGAATTAATCTTGCACTAAAAGAACTTGCACATGCTTGGACTGTATCAAAAAGGGGATGATTATCGTGGTTCATCATACTGACAAATTTGTCCAGCATTCGATCATGTGCAATCTCTTCTTTAGTGGGTAGTGCACACCCCACAACAGAACCAAATATAATATTGTATATAGTATTTTCAGAGATTTGTGTGTGTGTGTGGGGGGGGGGTCTACTCATATTTGCTGAGCAGTGTAAGTATATATAACATTAGATTAAATATAGTAGTAGTACACAATCAATCCTAATTAAAATAACAAATCACACAGCACATAAAGAAAAACTAAATTATAAAAACAAACCCCTCAACATTCAAAAGGTTCAAATGCTAAAGGATGAAGATGAAATTTCAGAAGTCTTTTAAAAACAAGTAAGTTGGAGCGTGTCTAATGTGAGATGGAAGATTATTCTATCATTAGTGTATAAGCAGGATTATATTTATATATGTATTTGTGTATGACTGTGCATATGCATGTGCAGTTATTTTATAATAGGCTTACCATATAAAATTTTGAATACAATGCATTTAATGCAATGCAATTAATACAACAAATGATTTTGTAATTTGTATATACTCCTCTACTTGTCTTTTTATTATTATTATTATTATTATTATTATTATTATTATTATTATTATTATTATTACACTGTAAAATCCAACATTCACTGTAAAACCCAACACAAAATTTACTGAAAGTTAATTCTACTCATTTGAAAAGAGTTTTGAACTCAGTGTTGAAGGTAATGAGTTAATTAAATACCTCATTACTTTAACTAAAATGGAGTAAGTTCACAGTACCCATATAGATTAGTTTTTTTAACTCAAATGGTTTGTAGCAATCTGTTTCCTCAAACAGTTTGAGTTGCCTTAACTTATTGGGTTTTACAGTACTCAGTTCGTTTGAGTTCTCTTCATTTATTGGGTTTTACTGTGCTCAAATTGCTTCATTTACTCAAATGGATTAAGTTCACAGTACTCATTAGGATAAGGTTTTGAACTTAAATGGTTTGTTGCAATCGGTTTCCTCAAATGATTTGAGTTACCTTAACTTTAGGGTTTTGCAGTGTATTATTATTATTATTATTCTTCTTCTTATTATTATTATTATTATGAAACAATGAGGCTCTCTGTTCACAGGAAACACAATTTTACTTGCAAATTAACAATACTGAACTGCCACTATACAGCATGTCATGCAACTAATTCCAGAACAATTGGCAAATCCATGCTTTTACTTCGCACCGCACGATTGGCGATCTGCTGATAAAGCGTACAAAAACATGAGCGCCTGAAACCTGAGCATGTTCACGTCAGCAACATAATTACACACTTTTACTGGCTCTCTGGAGGCTGAGAATATATGCTGGGTGGCTGATAGTCCCTCATGCATCTTTCCAAGCCACCCAGAATAAAGACTCCTCAAAGAAAGAAGAAAAGAAATGAGTGGAGTTAATTGAGAACAGAGCGCGGCCGGAGCGGCTAATCAAACACAGCTCTGGCAACAACCTTCGCTCAGCTGAGCCTTTCATTGACTCAGCCTGAGTTCACCCCGTCATAAAGACGGCCAGGCATCTGTTGAGTAACACAACCAGAGAAAATCTACCCAGACTGTGGAGAAACAAGCACTGCAACAACTCTTCTATTATATGTGGGTGACTCCAGAACTGGAGATACTATAAAAGCTGTTCAGTTGCAGAAATTATTTACAGTATTTTTGAGTTGTAATAATTCAGTGTTTGCCAAACTTAAACTACACTGTAAAAAGTGATTTCTAGACTTCACTTTAAAAAAGTGAGTAAACTTGTTGCTTTAAAGTTATTAAGTAAATGATCTATGTCCATACTTATAAAAATTTAGTTGACATAACAGTTCCAAGTAACAAAGGGTTTGTTTACTTTTTAAGTAAAGTCTACTTGTCCCTTTTAAGGCTATGAGTCTACTCACTTTTTTAAGTAATCTCTAATTACAGCACTGTAAAAAATGCTGGGTTCCACACAATTATTTTTTGTTGCGACAACATGAAGAATTTAAGTAACCTTATTAGACTTTTTAAATGTAAGTTGATTGAACATAAAGCAATTGGGTTGTCCCTATAAAACTTTAAGAATTGTGTTCATCTCATTTTAAATAAGTACTTTAGTTTGAACAAACAGCAAACATAATTTCTTAGTGTACTTTTATATACTTTTAATGAAAAAACTTGGCGGAGTGGGTAGCACGTTCGCCTCACAGCAAGAAGGTTGCTGGTTCGAGTTAATTCGAGAACCAGGTTGCTGGTTCGAGCCTCGGCTGGGTCAGTTGACATTTCTATGTGAAGTTTGCATGTTCTCCCCATGTTCGCGTGGGTTTCCTCTGGGTGCTCCGGTTTCCCCCACAAGTCCAAAGACATGTGGTATAGGTGAATTGGGTAAGCTAAATTGTTCATAGTGTATGTGTGTGAATGAGTGTGTGTAGATATTTCCCAGTGATGGGTTGCGGCCGGAAGGGCATCTGCTGCATAAAACACGTGTTGGTGAAGTTAGCGGTTCATTCCGCTGTGGCGACCCCTGATTAATGAAGGGACTAAGCCAAAAGAAAATAAATGAATGAATAAAAAAAACGTAATTATAGTACTATTTTTTTCAACACTGTTGCTGTCAATTGTGTTCCATACTGTCAGTATTGTATTACTTTGGTAACTGAGTTGACAGTAACAGAACTGACCATTTTTTTACTTTTTACCAAAACTCCACTTGGTAACATATATGCTAAGAACACATGACACTACTGACATCATGTTTAAGAGGCTATTAAACAACCCACTGTGTGTTTAGTGATAAGTTTTGCGTTTGTTTTAAGATTGTGGTAACAGTGTTGACTCTTTACAAAATAACTCCCGGCATACAAACTTTTTCAGTTAAAATATTTCCAAGAGAATACACACATTTACTTCAGATCTTGGCAGTGGCATTGTTTCCTATATCTTACATAGCTATTGGAGATAATTCCACCATTTTATAAAAACAAAAGTGACACAAGATTTATAGACATTTTATGAGATCATTTGAAACAATTTACTGTTGTAGAATTATTAAAATTGCTATTTAGGTTTAGTTTAGTTTATTTAGTCATTATTTAGGGTCAATGCACAATAATCAACAATACTGTAAAATGTGCCAGAATTAGCCAAGAATGGCTATTTTTCATCTGGGTTTTTATTTTAAAAAAGACATATTGTCAAAGAAAATGCATGATGGAATAAACATACTGAATAAGCTACAGCGGGGAAAATAAGTATTGAACAAGTCATCATTTTTCTCAGAAAACATATTTATAAAGGTGCCGTTTACTTGAAAATTTCACTGAGTGTTGGTAAAAACCAAAAAAATCCACATATGCAAAAAAACTAAACTAACGAAATTACAAATGAATTTATGTCTAATAAAACAAAAGGAAAAAGTATTGAACACATGAAGAAAGAGAGTTGCAGAAAAGCAATGAAAACCCAGAGAGCAGCTGAAATCTCTCAGTAGTTCTTCAGCAAACCTCTGCCCTTCGTCATTGTAAATGAATATTAGCTGCTTCAGTCTAACATCTACATTAGCAGGATGATGAAGATGAAACCCGGGTGAACATTTCAGCAAGACAATGATTTAAAACACAGACAAGAAAACTCTCATGCTTTCAAAGAAAATCAAGCTGTGGAATGGCCCAGCCAATCACCTGACTTGAATCCAACAGAAAACACAAAATAAACAAAAAATAACTAACTAAATAACAAAAAATACAACCTAACAAAATGACATTGGAAACCAAATTTACCAGTAATTGCAGAATCACCAGTGTATTATTAACATCCAAAAACAGGCAGAGCTCCTGTACGAGGCACCTGTGTCCTGTATGAGGACCACTGAAATCTGAGCGGGACGTTTATTCACAATCACTCAGATTATATAAACATCGCTCACAAGTCGCATGGCAAAAACCAATGTATCATAACAGCCATTAAGAAACAAAGGTAATGCAGGTCAAGCCACTGAAAATTGAAGTCATCGGCTATAATTTAACATCTGCTCTCTGTCAAAATGCTCAGCGGAGAATGTTTCACCTCTACATAATTAATCAGCTATGCCAAAGTAAAACCACTTCAGCAGTCATTTGCTTACTTAGAGAGAATCATAAACCTTTTGTTTTTCATCAAGTGATGTAATTACTACGTTTTTACCCTCTAGCGGTTTTTCTTTCTTTTGGTTGCACTATATTATGCACATCATTTATTTTGGTGGTCTCCATTAA
The DNA here is from genome assembly GCF_903798145.1 of Danio aesculapii. Classification (NCBI taxonomy): domain Eukaryota; kingdom Metazoa; phylum Chordata; class Actinopteri; order Cypriniformes; family Danionidae; genus Danio; species Danio aesculapii. Next base: position 22,634,546 of record NC_079447.1, on the reverse strand, counting down.
TCTAGGCTTACACTCAAATTTTAGGCAAAAACAAACACCTTAGGGCTGATGTAAATATACAGTACACCAAAAAAGCAACGTGTGCTGTCATGAATAAGTAAGCAAAGTTTATGACCCTGCTCAGATAAAGCTTAATGAGTTAACGCGTTTACATGACCACATGAGTTGTCCGCTTATTAAGCATAACCGGGCTAAAAATAATATAAATATAAATACAGGCGTTTTTAATAAGTAACTTTGCAGCTACAAATCAACTAACCTTCATTAATACAGTATTAGTAGCCTGATAGTAAGGTTGGAGGGTTAGTAGAATAAGCTGACTTGCAGAGTTACTTATAAAGTGTCTACTGTTTGATTTGCAGTTACAAAGTTTTTTTTATTTATTTAACCCTTTGATGCATATATGGGTTAAAGTGACCCGACTGACTTCTGACTTTCTATATCTCTGCAAAAAATAAATTTCTCCACTTGGTATTCCAGGAATTTCTCAATTAACTTGTTTTTTGACTCTCACAAATCCTTGTTTATTTATTACATTTTGATTTAAAAATAATTTTTGTTGTTATATCAGGGAGTATTTATATAAGGCATAGGTCTCAAACTTGATTCCTGGAGGGCCGCAGCTCTGCACAGTTTTGTTCCAACTCTAATCAAACACAGCTAATCCAACTAATCAAGGTGTTCAAGTCAACTAGAGACTATTAAGCAGGTGTGAGTTGGAGCTGGTTGGAGCTAAACTCTGCAGAGCTGCGGCCCTCCAGGAACTGAATTTGAGACCATTGATATAAGGGGATGTTTAATACTGAGATAAACTGTTGAAGTAATAAATTTCCAGTCAAGAATGAAATTACATAAGAAATGTATGTGGGTCATTTTAGACTCATGTTGTGTATTAGAAGTGGGTTTACATATGTGCATCAATGGGTCAATCTTATATTTTTTGGCTAAATATTTTATAGACGAGCAAATGTTTTAGGTGTAAGTCTTGGTAAAGTCTAGATGGGATACAGCTGTGGATACATCAATATAGCATAATTTTTATGACACTGTACATCAATAAATAATATTTTTAAATTACTGTGAGGGATGGGTTTAGAGTTGGGGTTAATGAAGTACAATGTAATGGGTAATTTAATAAATAATATGAATAATAATTATATATTTACTGTTTTTACATTACTGTGATGGTTGGGTTTAGCGTTGGGGTAGGGGTAGACATAAATAAAATACAATTAATAAATAATTTAATAAATAATATAAATACTTCTCGTTATCTTCCAGGCGTAGCTGTATCACTTCAAGCAACAATGCTTCCTTATGCTTCTTGACCCTTACTTGAGCTTTTAACACTATAGACCATGAGATCCCTATTTCCCGTCTTGAGAAATTGGTGCATTCAGGTTTCTTCTCTTAAATGTTTTAGATCTTATTTGTCAAACATAGGCTTTTGTGTTAATGTTGGTCAGACCTTTTCATCCATATGTGGAGTTCCGCAAGGTTCTATCCATGGACCTATTTTGTTTTTTTTTATATATTTTACCTTTAGGATACATTTTTTGTAAATATGGGGTGGCTTTTCATTTTTATGCTGACGACACTCAGATTTATGTCCCTCTTAAAAATAATGATAAAAATGCTCTTGACTCCCTTATGAGATGTCTAATCGAGGTTAAGACCTGGCTGTCGTCAATTTTTTTACATTTCAATGAGGAAAAAAATGGTCTGGTTGGGGGATCCTGCCCCTCTGGAATTATTAGGTTTTGGTGAGCTATCAACTTATCAAAAACCTGTTGTTAAAAACCTAGGGTTTCAGTTCGATGGTGATCTGAAATTTAACAAACAAGTAAATTCAGTTGTTAAATCCATTTTTTCCATTTACGACTTGTGTCAAAATGAAAGTCATTTCTCTCTTTTAATGACCTCGAGAAGATGATCCATGCTTTTATTTTGGGGAGACTTGACTATTGTAACTCTCCTGAATAGATTGCAATTAGTCCAAAATGCGGCTACGATACTTCTTTCAGGGACTCGCAAGTATTAGCACATACCCCCAGTTCTTTCCTCTCTGGGCTGGCAGCCTGTTGGGTCACGGATTGATTTTAAATGATTCATTTTTGTTCACAAATCCTTAAATGATCTGGCACCACCTTACTTATCAGATCTCCTACATGTATATAATCCTGGTAGGTCACTAAGGTCTTCTGATCTGTTTATTCTTTCTGTACCAATGTCCCGCTGTAAACGAAGTGGGGATCGGGCTTTTGCTGTTCTCGCCCCAAAACTCTGGAACAAGCTTCCACTCCACATTAGACACGCTCTAAGTTTATCGTTTTTTAAAAAGCTTCTAAAACTGCATCTTTGCTCTTTAGCATTTGAGCCTTTTTAATGTTGAGGGGTTTGTCTTATGTTTTAATTATGTATGTGATGTAGGACTTATTTTAATTAGTATTGATTGTGTTCAGCACTTTGGGCAACGTGTTGTAAAAAATGTGTTACATAAACTAACTAACTAACTAACTAACTAACTAACTAACTAACTAACTAACTAACTAACTAACTAACTAACTAACTAACTAACTAACTAACTAACTAACTAACTAACTAACTAACTACCATAATCTATCCTTTAAAATTTTATTTGAAGATTTCAAACTTTAGATGTCTTTGATTTCTGAATCTTCTAATAATAAGAAAGCTGTAAAAACTGTGAATCTGTTTACATTAATGAATCTGATACATTAGTCTTCCTCCCTGGCATATATATAACGCAATTTTGTTACACTTGTTTATAATAAAAAAATGTATTCACAAAGTTACTTGTAATTTTTTTTCAATGATTTGATCATTATAATGATCGAAAACAAAATAGTTCTTGCTGCTGGCCGTGACTGACAGCTAATGCCTGGGCAACGGAGCATCTGCAATCCTTCTTAAACGCACCTACACCGCCTGAATCTTTGAAATCAAGACGAAAATGTTGTAAAGTGTGAACAGATGTAGATTTACGGTGCAGCCGGGGCTTGTAAATAAAGTATAAGTGTCAGCTTGGAGAAAGAAGAGGTTTGATGGACAGCAGCATGTCTTCAGTGAAGGCCACTGTGGTGTGTGGCTCTATAGCAGAGTCTTTTACCTCTTCACTTCTCCTGACTCCACGCTGACACATGCTGATCCCATTCACAGAGTAAACAACAACCCTCTGAGCCATTAGTCATGCTGTTTTACCAACGGATGACTGAATTCATTAAAGATTCTCGCCGGAGGACGGCATCTTTACTTGTTTTATCTGTTTAGATTACTATTTGACTTGTGTATTTCAGTATTTGGTGGGAAAAGACAGCAAATGAAGGTAATCATGTTGCTGATGAACAAATCTTTCAATGTGTGTAACCAAAAGTGTCTTTAGCAGTCGGTGCCTTTTATTTTTATAAAGTTCACAGCTGTTTATTTTGCAATCAAGTCAAGTTGAACGCACAAAAAAAAAAAAGAGTAGAATGCCTATGCAAAAAAATAAAAATAAATAAATAAAAATTATATATATATATATATATATAAATATATATATATATATATATATATATATATATATATATATATATATATATATTATCCAAACAAAGCAATGTTTAAACAGCAAAAATCAATGAGTTTCAGAAAAGAAGGAAAATGTCTATATATATATATATTTTAATTGGCGACGCGGAGGCTCAGTAGGTAGTGCTGTCGCCTCACAGCAAGAAGGTCGCTGTTAGAGCCTCGGCTGGGTCAGTTGGCATTTCTGTGTGGAATTGCGTCAAACATATGCTGAATAAGTTGGCGGTTCATTCCGCTGTGATGACCCCAGATTAATAAAGGGACTAAGCCGAAAAAAAATATGTATTTCATTAAAATGTATTCCACAGAAGGAAAAATTCAAATGCAACATTTATTAAATTGGTCACACTTTACCATAACTTTTCATTCGTTAAGGTATTTACTAACAAGAACTAATTATGAACAATACTTGTACAGCATTTATTAATCAAAGTTCAGCACTTACTAACACCTTATTAACATCCAAATTCATGCTTGTAAACATTAGTTAACGCGCTGTGAGTTAACAACTATCAACGAACAACTGTGTTTTCATTAATCAACATTAACAAGAACAAATAAATCTATTGTTTGTTTATGTCAGTAAATGCATTAACTAACATTAAAATACAACCTTATTGTAAAGTGTTACCAACATATTAGAATTAATATTTATTTTTATCTCTTTTTTTATTACTTTATTTTAAGCATTTATATATATATATATATATATATATATATATATATATATATATATATATATATATATATATATATATATATATATATATATATATATATATATATATACACACACAGAACAAGAACAAACATTGGCTCGTACATTAGACAAACAAAAGACAATATAAAAGAAAACAACAAAGAAAAGAGACAAAAGAAAAAAAAACACATCATAGTCACAAAACATACAATCAAAGCCAAAGAGGGTGTATAGCTTAAACCTCAGAGGGGTCACTGGATTGCTCTTAACATGTAGATTTGTCAAATAAATCAATAAATTGACCCCAAGTAGCCAAAAATGTTCTCGTGGAGCTAGTCCGTAAAAATCGGAGTCTTTCCATCTGAATAACAGATATCATATCAGAAATCCAGTTCTGGAATAACGGTGATTTCCAATTATTAAGCAATCGTCTTTTAGCCACCACCATGCCTCGCATTAAAGAGTCTTGCACTGTTTGAGGGAGAGAAGATGTGTTTTGTGAGAATCCAAAGATGGCAAGTTCGGCATCTGGCAGAAAAAATGCACTATAAGCCTTGGAGTACCAGTCAAATATGTTGGTCCAGAATTTATTTGTTCAATAGGGGACAGAGCCATATTTATTTTTTATCTCTTAATTCAGTATATATATTTTTTATTTTTTTTTCGATAGTCTACAGAACAAACCATCATTATATAACTTGCCTTATTACCTTAACCTCCCTAGTTAACCTGATTAACCTAGTTAAACCTTTAAATGTCACTTTAAGCTGTATAGAAGTGTCTTAAATATATCTAGTAAAATATTATTTACTGTCTTCATGACAAAGATAAAATAAATCAGTTATTAGAAATTAGTTAATAAAACTTTTATGTTTACAAATGTGTTGAAAAAAATCTTCCCTCCGTTCAACAGAAATTGGGGAAAAAAATAAACAGGGGGTTTATTATATATGAATATTATTCACATAGTATATAAATTTGAACCCAATATATCAACAGCTTGGTTAATTTAATTTTAGCTCATTTTTAACCCAACCATTCAGTTTAAATTTAACCAAAATCTGAGTTAAAACAACTCAGCATTATACTGAGAGAAAACAGTTATATAAAGTTCAATATAAAAATGCACTCCTATCCAGATTGACCTACTGATTAATGCATATTGATGCTCCAAATTGACTTTTATTTTTCAAATTGGCATTAGTAAATGCTGAATTTTTTCAAAGGCTTAATTAGGTAATTTATGCTAACTAGGCAGGTTAGAATAATTAGGCAAATCATTGTATAATGATGGTTTGTTCTGTAGACTATCGAAAAAAGATATAGCTTAAAAGGGATAATAATATTGACCTTAAAATAGATTTTAAACAATTAAAAACTGCTTTTATTCTAGCCGAAATAAAACAACTAAGACTTTCACCGGAAGAAAAAATATTATTGGAAACACTGTGAAAATTTCCTTGCTCTGTTAAACATCATTTGAGAAATATTTAAAAGAAATAAAATTTGAAGGGGGGTTAATAATTCTGACTTCAACAGTATGTATTCCTCCTTTTCAGATTGACTTAATTGCAAAGACTTAATTGCAAAATGACAACAGCTGTGAACTTCATGAAAATAAAAATCACCCTCTACTAAAGATACTTTTGGTAACATACTTTGAAAGGTTTGCTCATCAATGACTTACAAAGGAGCAATGAGCAATGCAACACATAATGTTTGGACCCTCTTAGAGAAAAGCCACTCTATAAAGACATTTTTGTCATTTTCCAGCTCTTTGTGGCTCAGGGATCCATGAAGAAAGACACTTAAGAAGAAGCACAGTGCAGCGACAGCTTGTCTGCATGTCTGAGTCTCACTTCACCTAAGACTCGCTCTGCTGCTTCTCCAGTGCCAATTCATGATCCCTGAAACATCCCTACAAGTAACTCATGTGACCCTCTTTCAGACAAATAAAAGAGCCGGCTGGTCGTAACCTCTTTCTCCTGCTTTTAGAAGTCAGAGGATTTTAAGCTGGAAATGTTCTCGTTCACTCGCTGCCTGAGGCGAATGCTAGGCTCCGTGGTTTTAGGTTTCAGCGACTAAATAAACTTGTCTGCACTGTCTGAACACGCTTGATATTTATGAATGAGTACGACTGTAGTTTATATTCTTTGCTGCAAGTGTTGTTCCTCTTTTTCGATGTCATTACTGATGCATTTCTGAAAGACTGTAATCGCAAATGATGCTTGAAGTTTCAGTTGGAGATCTGACTCATGGATAAATCACTTATCAGTAATGTGATTTTAATGGCTTTTAAAAAATTGTTTTCATTATTTTGTCACTTTAGTTTAACCATCATATCATATTACATTTCTGGATATGAGTTTAAGGTGTAGTTCATTCCCAATAAAACAATGTATTAATTAACTACAATTTCTTATAAAATATTTAATTCATACTTCATTAATTTTCTTTTCAGCTTAGTCCCTTTATTAATCTGGGTTCGCCACAGCGGAATGAACCGCCAACTCATCCACAGCGGATGCTCTTCCAGCTGCAACCCATCACTGGGAAACACCCATACACTCTCTTTCTCTCTCTCTCTCTCTCTCTCTCTCTCACACACACACACACGTTTGTTTTTGTGAAAAGTGGGTACATTACATAGGTTTACATTCATTTTATACTGTCCAAACCGTATATTGTATTGCCCTCACCCCACCCTACCCCTAAACCCAACCATCACAGGAGACAGTGTGCAGCTTTACTCTCTGATTAAACTCATCTTGTGGGATTTATAAGCTTTTTGGGAAATGAGGACGTCACCAATGTCCTCATATTTCACCTCCTTTTTGTAATACCTGTGTCATACCTATGTCATTATACAGATTTGTGTCCTGATATGTCACAAAAACACGTACACACGCACGCGCACGCACACATGCGCACACACACACACACACACACACACACACACACACACACACACACACACACACACACACACACACACACACAATGGACAATTTAGCTAACCCAATTCACCTATAGCACATGTCTTTGGATTGTGGGGTAAACCCAGAGATTAAGCCGAAAAGAAAATAAATGAATGAATTTTAATGATACATAATAAAAAAATAATAATAATAATATTACATTTTTTTTTATAATGCACTTTTCTAAAACCCAAAGCGCTACAACAACAGAGAAATCAAACATGCAATACAACACAAGAAAAACTGAACAATTATTAAATATAAACACATTAAGATGATCAAAAATCTAAAAATGCAGTATTAAAAGATGAGTTTTTATCATCTTCTTAAAGCTAGCTAGTGTGGAAGCATTTCTGACAGTATAAGGGAGAGCATTCTATAACCTGGGTGCAGCAACAAGGCTCTCTCCACCATTGATTTCAATCTACAGTACAGGGTGGCTGTTGAAGAGAAGTCATTTAGAGTCTTTGGTAAATATTTGTTTACGCTAAATTACACTAAATGATAATATTTTGTTATTTTATTTGAACAAAAGCTATTTTATTTCATTTAATTCAATGTTAATTTATAAATGGGAAGATCAACTTGAACCCATACATGTTTATGAACCTGCGTAAGAAATTGTAGCAACATTTTAAATAAATAAACAAACAAACAAACAAATAAACAAACAAATAAATAAATAAACAAATAAATAAAGGGCCGTATTGGTGGCTCAGTGGTTAGCACTGTTGCAAGAAGGTCGCTAGTTCGAGTCCCGGCTGGGCCAGTTGGCATTTTTGTGTGGAGTTAGTGTTCGCGTGTGGGTGCTCTGGTTTCCCTCACAGTCCAAACACATGCAATATAGCTAAACTGAATAAACTAAACTGGCCATAGTGTATGAGTGTGAATGCGAGTGTGTATGGATGTTTCCCAGTACTGGGTTGCAGCTAGAAGGGCATCCACTGTGTGAAACATATGCTGGATAAGTTGACACTTCATTCTGATGTTGCGACCCCAGATTAATAAAGGGATAAGCCGAAGGAAAATAAATGAATAAATGAAACACTTTAACCCATATATGATCATGACCCTAAAATAGAATTTATAACAACACTTTAAATAAATAAACAAGCAAACAAACAAATATAAATAATCAAGAAATGAATAAATGAATGAATAAGTAAATAAGTAAATAAATAAATAAATAAATAAATAAATAAATAAATAAATACATAGGACAACCGCTATAACAACATAACACAGGGTTAGAAATAATAGCCATTACTGCAGTTTAATTTAGCCTGCCATTAGGCCACAGCTCTGTCCTGTTCTTAACCTCTGCATTCCTCTGTTTGATTTAGAGGAAATCAGGAATCTGGTCTCATATAACAGGATGCATCAGCGGAGGACGGCAGAGGACAAGCTTTCAGTGCAGCTCTGCGGGACGACCCTCTGGCTTTGAGCTGTTGACTGATGAGTGCAAAAGATCCTCTGCCCTGATCTACTCCCTGCAAACCCCTCACACACCCTACTGAGTGTCCAAAACCTGCTGACTGCCTCCGTCAACACCATGACAGAGTCCAGCTTTAACACACTGAAAACACTGCATAAACAAACACACGAACACAGACATTTACAATCGCTCGCTCATTTCATGTTATTCGATTCTGTTGAGGTCATTGTTGTTTCAGGCTCTAAATGTGTACGAATGTGTAGTGAGTTCAAAGTAATTATGAGTAGTTGCTTCAGCTTCTCTCTTGGGCAGGTGGCAGGTTTTCAGACAGCGCTGAGAAAAACCTGCCTGCCAACATTCAGGCTTTTTACAGGAATTATAATTCTGCACCAGCCCTCAGTGTTGAGCAACATCTAATAAAAAGAGAACAAGAAAGAGACAAAATGTACCTCACACATACTGAGGACATTCTGATGCTTCACAGATTACTAAAATATAAAGAATATGTAGTAAAAGGTTACAGTAAGTTTGTATTAGTTCATGTATTTAATACATGATCATCCAATAAATAATACATGCATTACAGTATTTATTCATCTTTGGTAATGTTAATTAATGAAAATGCTCGTTAGTTCATGTATACTCACAGTGCATTGACTAATGTTCCAACGTCCATGAATTAGGATTTAGGAAAATGTGAATTTAAAATAATGTTTTTTTTAGGAAAAGAATGTTAGTTTTAAGGATGTCGATAAGCTATAGTGTGCACCAAAACAGTGACACAATTCATGTTTAAAACATATAAACCTGATATAAACATCCAAAGCTTGAAGTTGGTCACTTCCAGCTAAATTTCTTTTTTCGTTGTTTTGGTCTTTTACTTAGTTTCCAGGGTTTCTGCAGGGTCTTAAAAAGTCTTAAATTAAAAAAACTACATTTTTGGCCTTAAGAGGTCTTAAATTCACTGAAATATTGTCTTGTAGGTCCTAAATCAATTTAAAAAGGTCCTAATTTTCCTTTGTCAAAGTAAAGCTACCCAATCGGGCCGACATCCATCCATCAACAATCCATCTCAGTAAAAACTTTTTTATAAATATTTAAGTATTTTATTGCAAAGAAACACAATTTACAATATCTGTTTGGCATTTTTACAGCAATTCCTCCTAATTAAATTCCCTAATCAGTAAAAGAAAACTAAAAACAATTACACAATTCCTCATGATAATAACAGAGCAACCTATCACTTTACATGATACGTTACACTCAATTAATTTGGACCAAAAGGCAACAAATGGATATTTTCAATTATGTCATTGTCCCCATAATAAATATACTTTTAACTTGTCATTTAAAAAACATTCCACTGTGGCGACCCCGGATTAATAAAGGGACTAAGCCGAAGAAAAAATGAATGAATGAATGAATTATGTTGAAAAAAATGTATACAGCTATTTTTCTTGTTTTGACACATTAAAATATGTCTCTAAGAAATAATTACATTAGATTTTTTTCTTTTTGTGGCTACTGACAGGGTCATTAGAAATAATTATTAATGCATTGTATAAGTCTAAAATTTAATTCATAACGGTTTAAAAAAATCTTAAATCTGACTTGATTTAACCTGCAGAAACCTTGGTTTCTCATCAAATCTTCAGATTAGTATCTGACATGTCTGGCTCATTTTAAGACACTTCTCATTTGCTTTTCATTTAATGCACTTGAGCTCAATCTGGGATAAAAACAAAACGCTATTGGCTGTTTTTTAAAAGAGGAGGAGCTACTATATGTCCCGCCCTGTCTTCATGTTTCAGTTGAGATTGTCAAAAATCGAATCAAAATTGCGCATTTTAAAGCACTTTTGCAAGACTTTAAATAATGCATCAGTTAATGTTGACTTTTGATTAATAAATGCTGTACAAGTAATGCTCGTTATTAGTTTACACTTGTTAATATATTACCTAAAATTAACTAATGAAACCTTATTTTAAAGTATATATATATATATATATATATATATATATATATATATAGTGTCAAAAATAACATAAATAAAAAGTGTAAAAAAAAAATATATATATATATATATATATATATATATATATATATATATATATATATATATATATATATATATATATATATATATATATATATTAAGTGGTATAATTGTTTGCAACTATGAGAATAACATTCAGAGCATCAACTGTTCTAAAAATTTATTCTGGAAAAAAATCATGAATATCGTGTAATAATTTTATTCAAGATAAAAAATAGAATTTTACATTGTAATATTTAATACTTAATCAAAATATTATTATTCGTTTATATTACTGTTATATTACTATAAGTCTCCAGTTAATGATTCACTCATTCAAATGATTCAGTCAAAGTGAGTCTCCAGTAAGCAATTTTCTGATTCAAATGATCCAATTAGAGAAAGTATACAGTTAATAATTTACAGATTCAAATTATCTGACTGGAGCGAGTCTACAGCTAATGATTCACCGATTCAAATGATCACAACTGAACAACAATGATCCAGTAAACTAGAGTGAGACTATAATTAACCTTTAACTGATTCAATTCATTCAGTCAGAGAGAGTCTCGCAAGATTTGTAAATGTACAAGTGTACATGTACTGCGTCACCGTGCTGCCGATATAAATCCAATGTAAAATAATTAAAAGAAAAAAATCTATTTTAATGTAATATAGACCAATGACTGATTTGGTCACCAATAGTAATATATAGGAAGTCCTAAAATGTAAATGTACAGTAAATGCTTGTCACATGTGTGATCTCTTCCTCTTTTCAACTCTGCAAATCATCATTCAGCTTCTCCAGATCTTCCCATGGTTCACTGATGTCGAGAACTGCTGGAGCTCTTCATTGTCTCCATCATCAAGTGAAGAATTGATGCTTTCTCTGTGTCAGCAGTGAAAGGCCGTCAGTAATTTTCGTGTGGTTCTGCTCCATCTGTTGATTGGCCCCACCGGTGGTCAAAGCAGGAAAAGTTTGTGCCACAACAGTGGAGGTAAAAGAGCAGGCACAAAGGCACAGCCGGCAGGTCCCTCGCCGCTTCAGAGCCTCAATGAAGCAGCATAAGAGCCTCCCGCTGGGTTCCATACCTCAATCCCCCCTCACCCCACCACCAAACCTGCCCAACTGTCCCAATCTGGAACTATGAAGACTAGTGGCTTTCTCATAACACATGCTTCTTAAGATGGTAAGAAAATACTGGAAACTACTGTAGAAAAATATTGGTGAAGAAATAACTTTCGCTTAAAAATCGCTAGCTAATTTCATAAATAATTAGAAAACAAAAGAAAAACAGAAAACAACACACTGAAGTAAACAAGACATTAAACTTCAACATCTTTTATTCAACATCTCTAATGTTTGAAAAACTTTGAGAAGAAAGACTTGCTGAAATACAATTTTGTTTTGTAAAATGTACTCCAATAGTCTTTATTTAATAACTAAAAGTTTGTTTATTTTGTTTTAATAATAGTAATAATAATAATAATAATAATATAATTATTATTATTCATTCAATCATTAATAATAATATAATTATTATTATTCATTCAATCATTAATTTTCTTTTTAGCTTAGTCCCTTTATTAATAAGGGGTTGCCACAGCGGAATGAACCGCCAACTTATCCAGCATATGTTTTACACAGCGGATACACTTCCAGGTGCAACCCAACACTGGGAAAACACCTATAGACTCCCATTCACACACATACACTACGAACAATTTAGCTTACCCAATTCCCCTAGCACATGTCTTTGGACTGTGGTGAAAACCAGAGCACCCGGAGGAAACCTATGCCAACATGGGGAGAACATGCACAGAGAAATGCCAACTTATTATTATTATTATTATTATTATTATTATTATTATTATTATTATTATTATTATTATTAAGCTACATGGTAAATTGCAACATAGGCTCATTCTGAAAATGTAGCGCTATATACAGTACATTTTTGGAAATCGCAAACTATGTAACCAGATATACTTATGGTTACATTTCGTCTTTAAAACAAATGCTACGGGAGGCCATGACGCCCTGGGTTGGTGAATTTTGTTGTATTTCCCTGATATAAATCTAATTTAATCTAATAATTAAACCATAATTAAGTAATTAAAACTAATCATAAAGTTTCAAATAATTAAACCTAATAATTACATTATTATTATTATCATTAACTGCTAATCGCTTAATAGTAATAGTAAAATGCAGAGTGATTCTAGTTAACTAAAAATAAAACCAATAAAAATCACTTTACTCTTGTAATGTCTGTGTTTGATTTGACTCATTTTATGCAATGAACCTGAGCTCACAATGAACAGCTCTATAATAATATAGATATTGTTACTTCAACTGTACATAAACAGAACAAAGACCACCAAATATAATTAAAATCCAATTAAACTAAACAAAATAACTTTTTAGTCTTTCTACATTGTTTAATTTCATGTTTAATAATGTGAGACCTGCTATTTCTTTGTCAACGTTTGTGTACTTTGCTAACAATTTTAAAGTGACAATCTGTGCAGCCATATTTAAACTCATTCATTCATTCATTTTCTTTTCGGCTTAGTCCATTTATTAATCTGGGGTCGCCACAGCGGAATAACCCACCAACTTATCCAGTATATGTTTTACGCAGCGGATGCCCTTCCAGCTGCAACCCATTACTGGGAAACATCCATACACACTCATTGACACACATACACTACGGACAATTTAGCCTTCCCAATTGACCGCATGTCTTTGGACTGTGGGGGAAACTGGAGCACCCAAAGGAAACCCATGCAACGAACATGCAACCTTCCATATTTAAACTGTAAAACAATAATATTGCTAAAGCTAAATGACAATACACAACAAAATTAAACTGATAATATTAAAGTTAAACGAATTGTTACAGGAAAAAACTACAATGGCATCTTGATGATCTGAAATAATACTGGCAGCATGACACATCAAAGGACAATAAATGAGCAGAAAGGGAAAAACGTGCAGATATTGCCATTTACGGAAATATTAGCCAACCAAAACTATGGGATTCTGCAAAAATACTCAATAGTCTCCACCAAAGAAATGTGAGAATGTTATGGCACTTTGGTCTGTTTGATGTCGCAGTGGTGTCTGACTGTGTCCGATTGTATCGTATTGAAGATTTATCATTTCACCAAGCATCTGAGTGCGGTTGAACAGTTGTGAACCATTATGGTGAACAGTAAATCTCAGTGCGGCGCTCATGCTCCAGGGGAACGCAGCAGGTTTGTCATGTTTTTTAGCAAATGCACAGAGATGGGGCTCAGCTAACAGACTGACCCTGAGTAAACTCAACAGATGCCTCATGAAAAAGAAATGACCACCACATCTAGATCAGTAGTAGAGCTGCTAATAAATAAAGCTTTGACTTGTGATTGCATATAAATGCACTTGTGATTGGTGTCGGAGAGTTTACGTCATGCCCTTTACTCTACAATCTCAGATAACTAATAGCATCTATAAACCTTCATTGCGCAAGACGTTTATATAATAAAGCTGGCAATGCATCAGAACCTTCTGGATGAATCTCTACTTTCAGATCACACAGGACCATTTATTTCTGACAATTCTGTACTAACAGGATTTGGTAAAAATGGCAGGGACATTGCTTGCAGATTGAGCAATGCTTGAGAACAATGTTTACTGGCATTAGCGTGAGAGGCCTGCATGTTTTGATTAGCTTTCTTGCTTAAACCACAAGCTTGTTAGAGCAAAGACAGAATGTTAACAATGGAGATCACATCATCGAGCCAAAGCGCTTTACGTAAGATTAGATTATTCCATTGATATTTGGAGATTCGAATAAATCCACCAGTTCTAAACTGTTGTTTCAAACATGTTACGTTATGAAATTATTATCGTGGCACCACATCCTGTCAGCTTTACATGCTGGCTTCAAACTTAAAAGGAAGAAATTTGTTTCGACACCATCAATGATCTGACACCAACGGACAGATTACTCACAAATAAATCTGGTTATCTTGCTTTTAAACCCTTAAAAGTACCTTTTAAGAACTGTTAAACAATCATATTTACTAAAATGAAAGCGATTTCACAAAACTCAGCATTCAACCTCTGAAATGAAAATAAAAAGCCCCTTAAAGAGATAATTCAAGCATTTATTCTGCCATTGACCATACCTGTCAACCCTCCTGTTTTTCCCGGGATTCTCCCGTATTTTATAATTCTATCCCGCTTTCATCCTATAAAGGTATTTTCCCATATTTCTCCGGTATTTTTTATCTTTCTATGAAGGGTGGCAATAAACATTAAAGGACCGATCCTCCCTATATGAAAACCATATCGCTTGACCACCAGGGGCCCCTTGCTCTTAAATGTGAATCTGTTCTGTGCTTTCATTTTATTTAGGCATGAAAACATTTTGAAATAAACATTTAAAAAGGCAGAATTCACTTCCTTTCCATTACATGCACCATGCCCATCCTATGCAATCCCCAAAACAGTCCATTTATGTAGCAGTGCAAGACTGTCAGACGCGCTTCATATTGATAAATAGACGCTGTTTGCCCAAACGGATTCTGTACATGCGATTTGAAAAGCAAAAGTGGACACTCTGAGTTTTGGTAGTATTTTTGAACAAACATATACACATAATAATAATAATAATATTATTATAATTATTATTATCATCATCATCATCATCATCATCATCATCATCATCATCATCATCATCATCATCATATCTAAACATCGATCTTGATGGGTTTTCTTTTAAACGCAACTAATTTTGTCTTAAATGAGAATAAAAAGTTAGGAAAGCAATCGAATGCTTTCATTATAGACGTGCAATTTTTTGAAGTGACACCTCTGTTATTTAATGTAATCAAACGAAAAATCGAAATGATAGATTCATTTGCTGCTCTTTCATCAGAATGTGTAAGTTATACAGTGAAGAAAAGGTTCATGAGATTTAATAACTTAATTCAATTTCTTAATAATAGCTATTCATTTTAAAAGGCTAAACTGTTTAATTTATTTGCAGTTTTTTCTAATGCTATTTATTCCATCCTTTGTAAATAATAATAATAAAATAAAAATTCAAGTGAAGAACAGATTTAGCAATCTGGGAATTTGTTTTATCCCTTATTTTCACACCTCAATGTTGACAGGTATGCCCTTGACTCCCATGATATTATTATTTTTTCTACAATGAACGTTAATAGCTACAGGTTTTGCCGCATTCTTCAATATATCTTCTTTTGTTTTCAACAGACAAAAGAAAAATTCACAAGTCATTTGAAATCACAACAGGGTGAATGAATTTTCAGGACATTAGAAGAAAGATCAAATAAAATTAAAAAAATAAAAGAAAAAATGTTTTTTTTAAATAATTATTAAATCATTTGTAATTTAACAAATTATTTCTTTTATTCCACAAGGCTGAATTAAATTGATAATAAACTTAAAACAGTGTAAATTAAAATAAATAAATACTGTTCTTTTGAATAGTGAAATGTTATTAGAAAATGTTGAAAACGTCCAGTTCAATTGCAGAACAATGAAATGTGATATGAGCATTAATACTTACTAAAAGCGAAGAAAGAAAGGAGGGAAAATATGTGGAAAAAATTAAACAATAAGCAATTCAGGCGACAAGTGTAGCAACTGAACGTTTTAAAAAAAACTAAAACGTGTGGTTAGCATTCAAGCTACATTATTTTACTTTTGGGAGCAACAAAGACCTTTTTTGCATGGATGATACCGAAGACATTTTGCCAGTGAATCACAGACCGCAGCCAAGAAACAATTTCTCTCTACATTAACCATCAACGATGAGAAAACAGCAAAGAGAATCCCCCCGCTCACCCCAAAGTTTAAAATATCTGTCGTTATTTTGTGACTACGTATGACACACTTGTCCTTTCAAACCTCCACAGTCATTTCTGTGGTGGCGGTTAAGCATAAAATGCTAGACGGTACGTTGTGTCCTGTGGGACAGCGTTTCCCGCTCGACCCCCTCTCGATAGATGCACATGTTGCCTAGATTACATTACGTACTGTAGATTGAACAGAAGATCTGATATGAGATCTAACAGTCTCTAGGATTGAACACTTTCATGAGTGAGGAGGGATGGATTACACTTGTTGTTGTACTCTAAGTGGTCTTTGATTGTAATCCTCTTATGGGGTTTTAAACCTTGGGTCATTTTAAACCTTGGGTAAACAAAACCCTGGGTTTAGGCTCTGGGTTGCACATCCTCAAATAACATATTGCAGACTATCATGTTGTTCCTGAAGGGAAGTTTTCTTGTTCCACTCCAGTCCAGTTTACATTTTCTGTCACAATTTATGTGAAAAGCCATTTAGGCTGCATGTCCACCGAAGCATTTTTTTTTTTCTCAAGCTGAGCATTTGTTTTCTGATGTTCTTAATTGTAGTGCAGCATATTTTAAGCACCTGCAGCACAGTGAGGCGATGAGTGGCCGTTTTCTGATCAGGGGTGTGTTTCCCAAACAACGACATAACTCATGATTGAACTATCATAGTACGATGCATCGTTTGGGAAATGAACGATGAATGACCAGTGTTTCCCCATAACCGTAGTTTCTAATAATAATAATAATAATAATAATAATAATAATAATAATAATAATAATAATAATAATAATAATATTATATTGTTATTAAGTAGGATATTGTAAATTTTTTTTTATTTATTTAAATTTTTCGAAAAGGCTACTTTTACAACTGTAACACATTCAAACCACTGCAGAATTGTTCTAACCACTAGGCCCATGTCATGTACAGTAGGCCACAGACACTTTTTTTTATAAATAACCTACTATAAATTAAAACCATTAATGTATGCTATATATTTTGTTTTCACAAGCTTTGGAGATATAACGTAAATTCTGCTTTTAAATAACAGACCTATAGCTTTCATCATGAGCCACGGCTGCGTTTAAGATAACATAAAGGTTTTCAAAGTGAATTGAGAAGGGAGCGCAATTGTCAATATGAAGATCGCTAAAACTGGACTGTAAGAATACTTTTGAAAGCAAATTTCACCTAAGAGAGATTATCTT
This sequence comes from Danio aesculapii, assembly GCF_903798145.1. Lineage (NCBI taxonomy): Eukaryota > Metazoa > Chordata > Actinopteri > Cypriniformes > Danionidae > Danio > Danio aesculapii. The sequence continues at coordinate 22,616,724 of NC_079447.1, read as the reverse complement.
ATTTTTTTTTTTAATCATTCCAAGTTTAAATGTTGGATCGTTCGAAATGAATAGGGCATAGGGGGGATAACTGGGAACAGAACACAGCCAGGAACTATGCTTCTAACTACAGCTCTAGAGGTGTAGTTGCAAGCATAAAAGTTTGCGACGCAGTTTGTGAATGTTTGTTGAAACGATGGGAAATGCTAAATCAACGAAATATGTTTGTAACGACGAAACTTGTGGTCTTAGTTGGCTAACGATGGTAGTGGGAACTGCACCACAGCTCGGGGCACTTAGCATTTCTTTAGCCACTGCAAATTGAAAAAAAATGCAGCGCCCATAAGGGTCACTTTTGAGTTAGCTGTCCAATCCCAGTAAAGAAGTGGTGGAACAATACCACACAACTGTCAACAAATAATCTGATGAAGATTTTCAATATGTAGCAATACATCGGTGATACTCTGTATCATAGCAACCGACTGAAAATATGCTGCACTACAAAAAAAGCTCATTGCAGAGTGTTTTTTAACAGCGCTCGCATTTCTGCAGAGCAAAAACGATGCAGTGGACATGAAGCTTTTGTGTAAATTCTAGTTCTAGTCTAGCTTATAGCTCAGGTGAAATCAAAATTTATAATGTTTTTTTTTTTTGCAAGCTCACATTTTTATTTTTAATGCGAATAATTAATCCATACAAATTAATCCACTGAAAAAAGTTTGTTTTGGTAATCTTTAATCAAAATCTGATCATTTGCTTCCCCGTTTGATCCTTCTCTGTTTATGTCAACTCAATAGCTTCTATAGCTCTATTCTTAACCGCGCCTTTATTACTGTCAGTTTGCTATAAGGAAATGATGTGTAAAGAAAGCCCTGCCTCTTACTTAAAATTCTGTTTGAGTTAGAAGTACATCAGCATACTGAAATAAAAGTCTCAGCAACATCCGATTTACACAGACCTTGTAACCCTTGTATTATGGTTACTGGTCAGACTTTTCAGCTGTAAAACTATTTAAATAATCACATACAGTTGTTTTAAGGCTAATGATGTTCTGTTGGTCAAGACCACAAAGCTGAAAAATTTATAACAGCACAACGAAACTGTGAGTATCTGTTATTTTTCACACAAAAAATTTATCATATTCATATGCACATTGTTTACAGAATGGCTCCTTTCACCCCCATTGTTAGTGTGCTCTACACATTTTTTTAAGGAAACTAGGGACAATTACAGAACAATTTTGTGGCAATCAACCTAATGCCACAAATGCAGTGGTCTGAGCTTAACTTGTAGTGAACCCGGAATATTCCATTAAGTGAAGATCCCTGCTGGAAGATTGTCTGAGTAAACACCGGCTGTGAAACATCTGCTCTCTCAGCATTCAGATCTCTCCGTTTGCCCTCCATCAGCTGATTTTATTTCTCTCAACTCATCTTCATCAACTGTAGTTGCCATAGAGTCGGCAACAAAGACAAACTTAATGTGATTTCTCTCTCAGCACAAAGAGCAATAGCAGATGTTGAGCACGCAGTCCTACAAAACGCTTAAGCAGATATTCAAAGCTATAGAACAAGGGAAAAACATAACAGGATTGACCTAATCCTATAAAATGACAGCAAAGTCATAAAGGGACAGAGTGAGCATGAATAAGATGTGGAATTCTAGGTGATTCATGTTTTAGGATGCGACCAATCCTCATTCGTGAGCTGTCAATGTGACACCCTTCATATTAAACACGAAAACAGCTACTAATTTCTACAATTAAGTACTGTAGTGTTTAAAGCCCTTCAGTGTGAATCCTAACTACTAAAGGAGAGCACTTGCTTAATGTATGGTTCCTAATCCATTTGACCTAATTTGATTTTGAGTTGTCATTTTCACTTTAGAACACTTGAAGGGATAGTTCACCCAAAACTGAAATCTCTGTCATCATTTACTCACCTACTATGGAAATCAATGTGTACCATCAACCAGCATTTTCTAATCTATATTCTTTTGTGTTCAAAAGAAGAATGAAAACCATGAGAGAGAGAGAGAGAGAGAGAGAGAGAGAGAGAGAGAGAGAGAGAGAGAGAGTAAATGGTGAGGTATTTTTAGTTTTTGAATGAACTTTAGAGATTTTAGCTCTGCTTTTAATACAGGTTACGCTTGTAAAACTCAATGTTAATCTTTTTATTATTAAGTTGTTGTTTTTTCCTTTTTAAGACACCGTAATCAATATGTTAAAAATACATTAGCTGATGTTAGGTCAATTAGCAGGTTCCCCCCAGAGTTGTGCATGCGCACTCATAGGCTCTATTTTGACGATCCATGCGCAAAGTGCAAAGCGCAGGGCGCAAACACATTAAGGGCGTGTTAGAATCCACTTTTGCTAATGTAAGGAAATTTTGCATCTGTTTTGCGCAGTGGCGCATGGTCTTACAGGGTTGAGCTTATTCTCTTAATGAGTTATAGGTGTGTTTTGAAAATAAACCAATCAGAGTCTCATCTCCCATTCCCTTTAAGAGTCAGTTGTGTCACGCCAAAGCGCATTTGCTATTTACATGACGCACTTTGTAAGTGTAAAAACTGAACCCTTCACTAGAGAGAAAACAGTTAAACAAAGTATCTACAGCGCGAGAATGTGAGATGAGCCTCTTCATTGTTTATTTTCGCTTTCACTCTCATGGATAGGGAAATTTCTTGTACGCACAGATATCCATTAGCCTATAAATAATTAATTTAGTTTGTTAAGCGCAAAGATTTGTTTCAAAACTATTTCTAAATTCAGTTCTAATTTCCAGCAAATGAATAAATGAACAATAATAATGAAGTGTGTTCAAAAAACTGAGTTATATCCTAATACACATGCTATTCCCCATATGGTCTAAAACCTGACAGGTGGGCAAATCTAAGCTTGTTTTTAATAAAACATATATAAATATGCATATAATAAATAATACTCCTAATAATGATAACATTATACAAAAGCAAATTGTTATGAATAAACTGAAAAAGCCCCCCCCCCCCCCCCCCCCCCCCCCCCCGAGATGAAGAAGGCATGAAAGTATGGTTTTTGTATTTATGTAGACTAGAAAATAATGTTTTGTAATTTTTAATCCTTTATATTTATATCCTACATATATCCTTATTATATCCTATATATCCTTAATATTTTAATTCTTTTTCATATGTAAAGATATTTGCGTATTGCTGTACATCCTGTTTGTAAGCGAAACGCATAACTAACGCACTCTGCACTGGACAACAGACCGGCTTTGTTCTGGTCTATAGAACAGTCTATTAAAGTTTCTCAAAATAGAAACGCACCAGCAATGTGCCTCAACACGCCTCCTTTTTTATATCAGAACGCCTATGGGTGCACATATGAGCGCAAATGCATTTGCTATTTAAACAGCGTGGCGCAAAATGTCAAAACGACTCTTGAGCCAAACTGAAACTAGCAAACAACAATTGCGTCGCGCCTTGCACCACATTGTGCCGGGTGTATGATAGGGCCCATTAAGTTTACTTTATACACAAATTGTTGCTTTGGTAAAAATAATAACAATTAAATGTAATAAAATTAATAAAACAATAAAATAACACTAAAATTTATTAAAGTTATTGATGACACTATGACACTAAGGCCCCGTTTACACTGCCAGTTAAATGTGACCCGATTCTGATTTTTGCTAATATGTGACACAGATCAGATCTGTTCTTTAAATGTGTAAACACAAAAAAAACGCATGCATTCGGATATACAGACACCGATTTCAGGCCTGCTTCAAATGTGGAAATAAATCAGATATAAATCGGATATGTGACAATGTGACTATCATGTAAACAGGCAGATCGGATTTATTGAGGCATTCCGTTATCAATAAACTTGCGACAAAGTGGTACTTCTCCATGGTTTAATGATGTAATAGGAAGAGCGTGTGTGTGCTCGTCCTAAAATTTCGGACCCACTGCTCCTCATTAAAGCCTGCCACAATTTGCTCCCACCAGACCTGAGATCTCTCTCGTACCCTCAAATTCCTCTGAATGGTGGAGCACACTATATATAAACCATAGGCGCAAGCTGTGATGATGGCCCTTTCCCTCATCCTCCACCTCAAAATTATTTTAAAGTTATGATAACTTCACATATTTTGCAGAGCTAAAGGCAAGACAATTTCTTTCATAATGGCTAGCATGGGGTTGTTGCTAGATCGGATATGGTTGCGGCCAGAAGTTAACGAGAATTATTTATATTATTTATTAAATTTCCCATTTGTTGTATTTGTATGGCAAGTGTAAACACATGACTCAGATATGGGTCACAATTAAAAGAACATGTAAACGGACAGGCAAAAAAAATCAGATATAGGCAACAAATCGGAATTGGGCATCAAGAAGTCTATTACGAAAGAACCTGGACATAACAGAATATCCAAAACTTTGAACAGTGTCAGAAAAACTAAGGAAATGATTGATTGCAGTCCAGAAATGATTCAAGGTCACACTATTGAACAAATTAATATCTTTAAGTACCTTGGGGAGATCGGTTGATTGTTCTTTGACTTGGAAAGCCTATAGTACTTATCTCTGCTAGATTCCAACAATATTTCTCGGACTTTCCAAAAGGTTGCTGGAGGTAAGTCAGAAAATCATGTTGTTGATTTACAAAGAAGTTTTTGGAAGTTTACTGAAGTGTGGAATGCAAGCTTGGTATGGGAAACTTTCGCTTCAATCAGAATCACAGCTTGCATGTCTCTTGTTAAAGTTTCTATGAAAACCATGAGTGTTAAAGAGTTTTTATCATTTCAGTTTATTTATGAATCATTGTTTTTGAAGAATACACAAGCAAATAAAATTTGTTTTTTATTTACAATATTTTAGTTTGTGCCACCAGGGAAGCTTTATAGAGTTCCATATATTGTGCACAAGTAATCACTATAGGAAATCATGTATACAACAGTTTTTTAAATGTTTTTGTGTGTTGTTGTTGTTGTTGTTGTTGTGTATTATATCACCATGTACACTAGTCAACATTTGGACCAAAACAAGTGGATCAAAAAATAAAAATAATAAATTGTCCTAAGGCAAGAATGGGTGTTGGTTAATAGTTTTAGGACAACTTTGATGAAAGGTTTTAAACCACTTCAAATGTTGACTACTGTGTATAATCAAAATTCCAAATCACATTTTGCGCAAAAGACAAACTGTAACTCTAAAACTGTATTTCTTGGCTGCTTTTATGTGATTCCTGTTCAGCCAATCCTTCTTTAACCCTCTATTGCACTGTGTTACCATATGGCAACATGATACTTATGTTCCTTTCGCTGCCACTGTTTCTTTAAGACCAACATTAAAATATTTTAGTTAGAAAGAGAAGACCTTAGTGTATCCAATGATGTGCTTCGGTTAAGTCACATGACATGCTATGTTTTTCTGTAGCGCGATTTCTGACAGACTGGTGTTTATTGTGAGTAGTTGCTAAATGCAAATGTAAACGTCAATAAAAACAAAGGATCAAATTATGTCAGATCCCCAAAAAAATCTGAAACATCACCTCCAATAAGTTATGATTACATATTTACAACTTTTTTTAATCCAATAATTTTTTTTTAAATCAATCAAATGTGTGTGTTGCCAAAATGGCAACAATAACAACTGTGCAATAGTGGAACGTGCAATATTGCAATGGGTTAGCTAGCTAGCAAGGTCAGCTGTGAACTTTTAAGTTGTCACAATAACAACATGAATGCTAGTAATATAATTTTGATTAGGTGTATGATAATGGAATTTGCATTATGGATAAAATCTAGTTTTAATAGCACCACCATGTTCTATGGTAAGTGAAAGAAGAAAAGGACAGAACTGGCTCTTCCTGCAGATGAAAGTAAGGATAAGATGGGTTATAGTGACCATGAGAATGATGCAGACTGGACATTTGATAGAGACAGTTCAGGTAAGTTTGCTCCCAGGCAGATAAAACAGGTGTACTATACTATACTATACTATATTATACTATACTATACTATACTATACTATACTATACTATACTATACTATACTATACTATACTATACTATACATTATACTATACTATACTATACTATACTATAATATAATGTAATATAATATTAAATGGCAACGCAGTGGCACAGTAAGTTGTGCTGTCACCTCCCAGCAAGAAGGTCGCAGGTTCGAGCCTCAGCTGGGTCAGTTGGCATTTCTGTGTGGAGTTTGCATGTTCTCCCCACTTTCGCAAGAATTTCCTCTGGGTGCTTCGGTTTCCCCGAAACAGTCCAAAGACATGTGGTATAGGTGAATTGCGTAAGCTAAATTGTCCATAGTGTATGAGTGTGAATGAGTGTGTATGGATGTTTCCCAGAGATGGGTTGCAGCTGGAAGGGCGTCAGCTGCGTAAAACATGTGCTGGATAAGTTGGCAGTTCATTGTGGTGACCCTGGATTAATAAAGGGACTAAGCCAACAAGAAAATGAATAATATAATATAATATAATATAATATATTATAATATAATATAATATAATATTGTTAGCTAGTAGCTACATTATTCTGATACATTTGGATATACTAGACTTGTTATTTATTTGTTATAATATTTACTGGAGAAAACATTTATATTTCCTGTATGTTGTATACATGACAATACAGCCTGATCTCACAAGAAGAAGCAGTTTTTTACGTTTTGTCAGTTTAGTGGTTAATTGGTATGAGTTCAGTCGTACGAAAATGAACGATTTTAAATAGGAGGCGTGGCACCCAACCTCACCCCTATAGCCAACTGTCATTGGTTGATTAGCAAATCGTACTATATTGTACGAATTAGATCGTATGAATTGATATACGAATTAGCCACTAAATCAAAAAGTTACGAATTGCTGTGAGATTGTGTTGGATAATACAGTATTGTTTGTTTTTAATACTATTTAGCAATAAAGAATGGAATAAGTGAAAGCTGTTGGAATATATGTTGTTGGAAAGCATGTATAAGGTGTTATTTATAAGTTCTGCATTAAAGCTTATAATAATGCAACACCAATTAAATCAAAACAAACAACAAAATGATTAATTATAAAGAAAGTTTTAAATTTGAAATTTTTAAGTTTGATCCACTGTTTGACGTTGTTGCCATATGGCAACATATTATAAAGTACCTTAAAAAAATACATTTTTCCTCAAGTCAAGTTGAGCCATTTTAAGAAAAGAAAAACAGTCAATTTTTTTTAATAGTTTTATCATACTGTGTGCGGTAGAGAGATTACTTTAAGCCATCAGTAATTTTGGTCATCTACTCCCCCTCAGAGGAGCATATATCTGCACCAGACCCCCTCATTTCCATCTGAGTCTGACAGTCAGAGATCTGTGCGAGGTGTACAGGACAAACAGTGCGGAGGCGTCCCGCAGAGAGTCCATTCATGAGCCAGCCCTGTGACTCATTACCAACATAAAGGAAGAAAATCACAGGCCACATTAACAATCTGGCTCCTATAGAGGGAAGACCGGGGTTAATGTCACATGGGGATGTTGTCATGAAGGCTGTTCCGTAATAATTAAGTTTCTGTACAATTTTTTAACACCTGTTTTGTAAGCTGGTTTTAAGCACCTAATTCAAAACAGTCTTAAATCAGAACAATTTAGTTCCAATTTAAGACTTCCTCTGATACAATTCCAATGTCATCAAGTCCATATGCTTTTTCTCCCCCTAACAGTTGGTTTAGATGTTGGTTTCAAAAACCTAATACAAACAAATTAGTTCCCATTTAACATTTATTTAGACATTTATCTAAAGTCTTTCATTAAAATTCCAGTGTCGCAGTGTTGTCATATTTTAGGTGGACAAAATAAGATAAAAGAATAATTTAAAATGAAAAAAAAAGAAATATTTACATTATTATTATTATTATTATTATTGTTGTTGTTGTTGTTGTTGTTGTTGTTGTTGTTGATACTATAGTTGTTGTTGTTGTTGTTTTATTAATATCATTGTCTTTCAAGTGCTTTTTAATTTGGTTTTTCAAAAGAGTTGCATACACCGTAATCAGTAAAACATGAACAGTATACAGTATTTAGAATGATAGAAAATGTGGGGTATGTGGAGCATACAAATCCTTTATTTTTTTAATTGGAGATACTTAAGTTCAATGATTTGGTTAAATTTGTTAAAACAGCACAATTTAGGTTTAAAGATAGAAATAAATTACTTCCGAAATGCATACAAACGTTTTTGAAAAAAGACAAGGGGGATATAATTTGAGAGAAGAACAAAATCTTAGGAGCTAGAAAACAGATTCTCAAACAATGTCAGGATATTAATCAATTTAAAAAGTTGCATAAATATATATTATTAAAATCAGTGGTGTAAGGTAACTAATTACAAATACTCAAACTACTGTAATTGAGTAGTTTTTCTCAGAAATTGTAATTTATTAAGTAGTTATTAAAATGTGTACTTTTACTTTCCTTTGAGTACATTTTTAGTGCTGTGTCGGTACTTTTACTCTGCTACTTTCCTTCAACCTGCAGTCACTGCTTTATTTTTCTTGTCTATGAGGATTAGAAAATCAGTCCTGTGATTCCTGTCAAAACATTTGCACATAGAAGGTAAATTGCATCATATTGAACTGCTTCAAGTCGTGGCCGATTTATTTATAATTGCAGAAAATTGTTTATGGAAGCATAAAAAGTGTCCAAGAAGATTCTCACATTCTCTTCCACAATCTTTACTCACATTGACCCAGAGACTGTTCAGATGCATGTCACTGATGAGAAGATGACAGATGTTTACTGTATGATGACCGAAATGGCCTTAAACACCTAGCAGGCACAAAACGTCAACATGACGTTAAATTGATGTTGTACCCTAACGTCATGGGGACGTTGCATTTTGTTTGGAATTGAAAATCGGTTTGACATCAGAACTCAACGTCAGGCCAACATCAATGTCCAACGTCCAACCAAATATCAAAGTCTAATGATGGTACAGCTTGACATTGTGTGGACGTTGGATTTTGGTTGCCATACCTGACGAATAAATGTCAGTATTTGACATCAATATGATGTTGGTTTCAGATGTTGGCTCGATGCTGGATTTTTGTCCCTTTCTAACAATCAAAAATCAACCAATTATCAACGTCATTTGATGTCATTATTGGACATCAAAATAACGTTGTCCTTAGACGCTAATTAGACATTGAATTTTGGTCAACTGACATCACAACCTAAATCTTACCTAATATTAACGTCTTATGACGTTGTGTGCCTGCTGTGAAATACTTAAATGCACTACAGAATGTTACGTTTACACACACATGCACAAATTACATGTAAATGCATCAGCTTTTTACAGCGTAATACTCACTACTCTTTCAAATGTCTACTTTTTACTCATACTTTGAGTCATATTTACAACAGATACTTTTACTCTACTTCTACTACGTTTTTAGTCAAGTAATGATACTTTTACTTGAGTATGATTTTTCAGTACTCTTTCCACCACTGATTAAAAGAATATAATGACTGATAGAGGTGATTGAAAAAGAACAAAATGAGAAAGGTATGATGAAATGTCAATTAATGGCTGTTTGCAATACTATGTATTTTTTAGGTCTATGATATATATATTGTAAATGTACAAATGGAATCAAACATATATGTCAAAGATGCCAAAAGGATAAAATATGTCTTATGTAAAGCTCATATGTCTCATGTTAAAAGAATAGATAAGTAAAAGAAGAAATAAGTTGAAGTAATAAACAAATGTGTGTGACAATGGGGTGGGGAAAATACTAAGCTTGTGCTTCATCCTGCTCTACTTCGACCATGTTGTATTTTGTTTAAAGAATTGTTTTGTGTATATTTCTGTTTTAAATGAATAAATCAAACCAAAAATCAAATCAAATATTTAAGGGGAAAAATAACAGCAGTGTGGTCTAATTCAAAACCATATTACAATATTGCAGTGTGCGCAGTTAAGAATAGTAGACTTATAATCAATGCCAAGACAAGTCAAAGGAATTTCTCACAGCTTCTGAAATGACTTTATTAAGGTTATTTATAGGTTAATATAATGATTTTCCTTTTAATATATATGTCCAATCTTTTCCATAATTATGTTTTTTAATTAGGATTATCCTGTCCTTGCAGAACACATAGTAAGCACATTAATGAGGTAACCGTGACCTTCTGTTTATGTTTTATAGACAGTTTGTCACAAAAACCATTCCAAAAATCAGCAATCAAAGGACATTCGCCAAGATAAGTAAAGAATGTGTGTGCTGATACTAGCATTTGGGACTTTGAGGTGAAATAGGGTTATTTATTTTACTATATTTATTTGGGGAGTTATAAGCTCTATGTACAATATTAAACTGCATTTCTTTTAATCTATTGCAGACTGAAATATTAGTCTGATAATATCCTACCAGATATTTTCGTCAATGTCGCATTTGAAGTTTTTACTTCATGTCTTCTGCAATGAAATCAGATTGTCTGCTTTGTACTGGTTTATCATGAAGTAAAATGTGGATATAAAGTGCTTAACTTCAGTATTCTAAAGAAATATTTATCCAAAAAGAAATCAAGTGTTCTTTTTTATTAAAAATGGTGTTTGTGTTTTTCGATTAGATCTTTCACAATAAAATATTCTGGAAAGCTCAACACCAGTGCTTTTAAATGGTTCTTTATGTATTTATTATTGATTTTTTACAGACTGACAAAATTTAAGCCAAAATACTGATAGCAGGCTAAATACTTTTGTGCATTCATTTAATTTATAATTTATTTCTCTCAGTTTACTTATTTACATTTATTTATTTATTTAATAATTTTTGTGTGTATGCATGTAATTGCTATTTTATCAAAGTTTATTTATTTACTTATTCATTTATTTATTGATTCATTTTTTCTTTTGTGCATTCATTTATTTTTTTTTATTTATTTACATTTATTTATTTATTCTTTTGTGAATTCATTTAACTGATATTTTATTCATCTCAGTTTATTCATTTACTTTTATTTATTTATTTTTTTGTGCATGCATTTAATAGATTTTTTATTTATCTCAGTTTACTTATTTTTTCTAGAATGTCCAAAATTTCACAATAAAAATTTGACAGCTCAGCACCAGCTTTTTAATGGGTTATTGATTTCATGTCTTTCTTTTTATTTATTTCTGTGGGTTTTTTTTTTTTTTGTTTGTTTGTTTGTTTGTTTGTTTTACCAAAATGACATTTCTTTAACAGTTCACAAAACATACACACAACAATGTCTTTTAGTCAAAATACTACCAAGCCGAATTAAAACAAACACTACAGCTGTTAAATATACATACAGCAAACTAAATCGAGTCCCTTGCTTCAATCTAAATAAATGTGGTCAAGCACAACATTGACACACAGAGATGGTGTGTATGGGTGGGACTCCATCACTCCGCAGGCTTATGGGGAGCATGGAGTCTGCAGGAATGGATTTAGATCCTCGCAGCCTCTTCTCGTGTCAATGATAACACGTCTAGTTTCCCCTGTTGGCTGCATGTTTACTTAACTCAGGGGTGCTCCTCAGCAAGACCCCCAACGCTCCATGTGGGGGGCGACCGGGACGGGCCAAGATCTGAGGCTGTCCCGACACCTCTTCCCTCATTACGGTCAAATGATTATCTAACCGGTTAATGAGCTTTAATCCAAAAATACTCAATGAATATCCCCACTGCATGAGCTTTTGAAAGGTCTTTTGTGGGAAACAAGGTAGCTAAACATGATTTGGTTTTTAAAGAAATAAATTGTCAAAAAAAAGCATTCAAAAAACGTTTCTAAAAGGAAAGCTTCTTTATTGCATAATTCCACGAGAACCCTTTAATATCCACAGAATGTTTATGCTTTTCAAACAACAAATAATGCAGAATTGTTCACTGAAGGGTTCTTTGTGGAAGTTCTTCTTGACGACATCCCTACAAAACTTTTTTGAAACCTTGAATTTTAAGAGCGTATTTTGAGAGTCCATTCTGGTGTCCCATTTCAGTTCCATCACTCCATTCCTTGTGAGCTTTGTAGCGTAAAATATTATATGTTTTTGTTCAAACTAAACCAGAATATTAGCATCGCAAAGCCAATCCATCTGCTGTTATTCAAAAACACAGGGCTGAACTATAGAATCAAACACACAAATGCCTTTAACTTTTCTGACGACTTACTTAAAATATGTATAAACTTGGAGCAGTGTGTGAGTGTGTGTGTGTATGTGAGAGAGAAAGAGAATGTGTGTGTGTGTGTGTGTGTGTGTGTGTGTGTGTGTGTGTGTGTGTGTGTGTGCGTGTGCGTGTGTGTGTGTGTGTGTGTGTGTGCGTGTGTGTGTGTGTGTGTGTGTGTGTTTCATACATGACACTGGCAAAGGCTCATAGCCAAAACATTTGTCTCCTTATCTCCTGCTGTATATTTAATCAATTATCGAGACCATTTTTGTTATTCGTGTCTCATTTATTTATTTTATTCTGCTGTCATCAGTGTAACATTAGTTTATTGACAATATATACATTTTGTCATGCATATTTAGTTTGATTAACTATTAGAAGTTTGCCTTCAAAACATTGGTTGTTTTTAGTCAATAAAAATGGTATGGGTTTTTGTGCGATCAGATTTTTCCCTGTGTCATTTCACTTTATTACACATAATTTGTAAACTAATTAGATTTGTTTTCTTTTCATATGTATATCTTTGGTTGTTATCAACTTCTGGTGAAAACAGTCAACAGCACCTTTAGAAATATGTTTTCTGAGAAAAAAGGTGATGTGTTGAATACTTATATCTCCCACTGTATATTATAAGTGATATTCTAAAAACAATAATAATAATGGAATATGATTTCATCCATATTTTGCATTTTTCTCCCACTCATTTTAAAACATTATTTAAAAAAGCAGGCACAGTCTAGCAATTTATATAGTTTATGTGTATTTTATAGTTTAGTATCATTTTATTTAAAAGCAGGAAATCTAGTAATAATGTTCATCAGATTGTTTGCTTATACTGGATGTTTCTGTATGTTTACAAGAAACAATCTGGATTGATTTACATGTCCTAAACGCATATAGCTAGAATAACCTACAGGTGATCAAAAGGTGGAGCATGTTGTTAAATAAATGTAACTAATAAATGACAGCAAGCTAATTCATAAATACAAAACACTTAGGCTTTAGAATGAACGTGTTGAACTTTCTACTTCCATCTCTCGTTCTCCATTGGCCAACTGGGAAAGTGGCTGTAGAGAGTGCGGCGGGGTGTGAACTCTCCCACCGGTGGAACCTTGTAAAATGACATCTGCATTCACCACCAGTCTTTTGAAGAGAGCAAAGCTGAGCACTCAAAGACTTTAAAGACACTTAAAAAATAGCTTAAGCACACAGTAACTAACTAAAGACAAACATATAAAAGCTTTAATGCCCGTCGTTGTTTACTCCAATTCTGAAATCCCTTCCACACTTTCTTAAATTAGACAATGAAGAATAAATCGTCAAAAACGATCCCACCACTTACAGTACTAGTCTCGTCTGGATTTCAAGAGACATTTGTCTGATATTTGCATCCTAAAATGATGACAATTACTTTGTGGTGGCATCTTTTAAGATTTGCTGCAATATTTGCTTCATTTCTTGTGATTCCTCGCAATGAAAACATAGACAACAAACATTTGTATTACTTTTCTGACCTAAAGAACCTGGGCTCTATAATTAATATATATGTTAATGTTTATCTCTTAACCCTATAAATAATAATGCTCTATCATAATTCAAACATTAAATGACTCTTAATGACCAAAATAAACACAACTTTGTTAAAAAAAATTACAATATATAGCAAAATCATTAACATTACATTGTAAAAAGCAATTACTTTAAAAAGTGAGTAAACCCAATGCTTTAAAAATGACACGTTGATTTTACTTTAATAAAGTAATGTATTTCTGTTGCAACTTAGAACCTATTAAAGGCAAGGCAAGGCAAACTTTATTCATAGAGCACAATTTCACACAACTGTAGTTGATCCAAAGTGCTTTACAATCAAATAAAATATTTAAGAAAATCAAATAAAACTTGTATTAAAAATGTAAGAAAGGGAAATATATATGTATGTAAGTTCACTTAATTTTTACACTTGAGCACAGTTCGTTTACTTTCATCATTTTAAGGCAGTGTTTACTTTTGGCATAACTGCACTGCATTTTGTCCACAATTAAAATACAGAGCTTAATCATAAAAGCAAGAATTAAAACGTCTAACATTATTATGAGATTTGGGTCATAAATAGCAAGTTTCAGCCTGTACACTCACAAAATGACGTTTGCTGTTTGTTTAAACTACTAACTACTAAACTACTAGCTCATTTTAAACAACTAAAATGAGCTGAAACAGCAGACAACTTAATTATTTCATGTTCAGTCCACTTAAATTTGTAAAAAACTAATTATTTAACTTAATTACTTCATGTTTTCTCAACACAAATCATTCATGTGGAACTCAACATTTTATACAGTATAAAACCGAGCTGATCTTTTCCTTTGCATTTTCACTATTTATCATTCATTCTTTCGTTTTCCTTTGGCTTAGTCTCTATTTCAGAGGTCTGCAGCAGAATGAACCACCAACTATTCCAGCATATGTTTTACACAGCAGATGCCCTTCCAGCCGCAACCCATTACTGGGAAACTATTTAATATTGAGTATTAAAACGTTTTGTGTTGTTTGACGTCTATAAGAACGCATATAAAACTAAGTGCTGCTGTCAGAAACAAAAATACAGATAACTAAAAATGAAAGAGTGTTTGCACGTTTACTGTGAAAAAGACTTTTGCTGCTTGTTTAAACTACTTCAAATGAGTTGAAGAAACACTATTTAAGTTTTTTGGGACAACTTAATTATTGTATGTTCAATCCACTTAAATTTCTAAAAACTATAAAGTTAACTTAATTGACTTGTGTTAGGACAACATGAAGGAATGGTCTGGCATTATTTACAGTGTTGAACCCACTTGAAGTTCAGCAATCAATTCAATGCACGTAGCCTGCTTCATGTGGACTTTGGCTGAATGTGTACCGCGATAATCTGAAGCTGCCCAAAATAAAAAAGCCACGGTCCAGTGAATGATTTTTGCTGCCTTTCCTTGATTTTGTGGTACATTATGCAATCGCTGAATCTGAAAAATCCTAGAGGGACTGACTTAGTAGTAATTGACTGTGAGAGAGATTAAATGCTTGCCAACAGTTGAACCCTTCACTGCGCTGGCACTCATGGGCCACTGAGCAGCAGGTTTGACCCTGTTCACAGTCATATTAAAAGAGAACAAACCCTTCTCCTCTAGAGCTTCATTACAGGACAAAAGTCGAGAACAGCACAGCTACATCCCTGAGAACCGTGAGCACATCTGTGTCCTGTTATACAAACTAATATACCCCCCTCCTCCTTCACATCAACGTCACCCTACTCACATTTAACTGGAAGGCTTGCTGGAAACTTCTGGCCCAATATAAAGCTAATTGTTTGCTCTCTCTTTCTCACTTTCCCTCTGTTTCCTTCTAGGGGGAAGATGGAACAATAATAGATTTATTTATTTATTTAAATTAGGTTTTGCATGCCTGTTTGTTTATCTTGCTAATATAAAAGGTTGCAGTTCATTTATTCAGTTATTATGAATCAGTATTGAAGTAAACTAGGTTATTTCGTTCTATACAGAGCGAGGTTTTAGCATGACTAAAGGCAAGCAGATGCAGACCTCTGGTTTCTCTGGGATTCATTTGGTGGGTTCTGCGGCTAAATTTGCGAAAATAAAGAAATCCACAGTAATGAAACACTAAACGCAGAATACAAATAAAGACTTGAAAAATAAAGGTCAGTGATGTGAGTAATCTAGTAAGTTATTAAAAATACATTAAGAAATGCATTTCATGGAAATTACTTTCTCTCGCTTTGACGAATGTGTTTTCAATTTCTAAATGTGTTGTGACAAAAAACATCTATCTATCTATCAATAGATAGATAGATAGATAGATAGATAGATAGATAGATAGATAG
This sequence comes from Danio aesculapii, assembly GCF_903798145.1. NCBI lineage: Eukaryota > Metazoa > Chordata > Actinopteri > Cypriniformes > Danionidae > Danio > Danio aesculapii. The sequence goes on along the minus strand of NC_079447.1, from coordinate 22,600,689 downwards.
ATAGATAGATAGATAGATAGATAGATAGATAGATAGATAGATAGATAGATAGATAGATAGATAGATAGATAGATAGATAGATAGATAGATAAATCGATAATCTAATAATAAAAATTTAACTAAATTGTTTTTTAGTTAAACTGATACTATGAAACTATAGAAATTACATTTATAAGCATGTTTTGTTTATATTTTTCTTATATATTGCTAATATGATATTTATTATATTTTCTTTAAATGCCTGTGCATGTCTTGGGTTCATTTATATTACCAATATTCATCACAAAGCATAAAATATCGCAAATATTTAATAAATTAAACAATAACTGTTCCATAAACGTTAGCACTTCAATTGAGTGCCAGAAATGTAATAATAGAGGATATTTGTAGTGCCAATAGCTGACAAATCATCGTGGGAACACCCACTTTCTCCTTTTGAACGTGGGGGACTGGAGGGGGTGTTTGGACCGGAGCCTGTGCGCAAATTTAACTCCGAGGCGCAGTTGCTGCTGTCACAGTTGCTCCTGGATTCTACACAGTGCGGATCTCTTCTTCACACTGCAAACATGGATCTCAAAGTGATCGTAGTAGTCGCTCTGATGGCGGTCGTCATTCATGCACCGATTTCCAACGGTAAGTTACTGTTATGCAAATGTTTACGTTGTTTTCGCATTGTGCGTAAAGCTTTAATGTACGTGTTGGCACTTTGTAGTGATGTTGCAATTCCGCTCATTAAAATCAATCAATGCAATTGGTGCAAACTTCAAAACAGTCATTTTATTTTTTACGGCGTGTGTGCATCTGGTTAAAAACAAAGGTTAACATATTTAATAGCGGTTACGCATTTATTAAATAAACCCGCTGTATTTATTAGTAATGTAACACCTTAAGCATCATTGTTTTGTTTTTATTGAATCACTAAAATATCTTATCCTTGTATGTCATATCAAATATCCTTTAATTTATAATTTTACCTTCATGGGTGTACTTTTCCCAAATCGTCAGTGCATCATCCTGACACGCATTCGCTCAGGAGAGCCGAGAAGCCACTGTCACGGCGTTGATTAATGTGTGTATTTGTCGCCCTCTTTGTTTTCTCTTAATTACTCACAAATTAGAGGATAAAACAAAACCGCAGAGATAGCGCCAGTCTTTACTTCAATCGAGCCTGTGCGCGCGGCTCTAACTATGGCACGCGCGTTTGCATGACAAAAAGCATAGATTACTAGAGATGTCATTAGCATTTTACAAGTGGACTGGATCGAGCTCCGTTGAGTCGCAGGTACTTCACACCTCTGGGCTCTTGTGAGTGGGCAATGTCCGTTAAAGTGTTTGCGTACGTGCGCATCGCAGTCTTCACTTACAATGTCGAGCTGTGAAGTCTCTGCTTCCTTGAGCGTGAACAGGTCTGAGCCAAATGGAACAATAACCCCGCGCTGCCAAACAATTCACTCTTTAATGCGCAAGAATGTGAAGGCTATTGAAGATGATTACAAGTATCATGCGCGCATGCACGTTGCGATTACTACAGTAATAACAAAAAAAAATGTGGATTAAAAGGTGCACTTCATTTATTCAACAAATCTATTGGTTTAAATTGCTTAAAATACTCAAGTATGTAAAGTTTATTCATTTCTTTTCATTTTGTTTACTTTTATATGATTGTTATTGTCTAATATATAGTTTTTTTTGTATAAAGACAGAAAATTAGTAATTAAAATTTTGGGAGACATTTTTTAGTTCCCATATTTTTCTACAATTTCCTACACTTTTCCTTTAAACATAATTTAGAATCCAAAATGCATTTCTGTAGTGATGCCATTAAAAGTCGTTCAGTGAACAGTTCATAAAAGAACCACTTTTTAGTGTGAAGAACATTTTAATAATGTAAAGAACCCTTTTCCACTATAAACAACCTTTGCGTATTGAAAAGACTGTTATAGGTTCTTAATGGGACCACTTTATTTTGTAAGTGTGTACTCATAGAACAATGTTTATTTGTTTGTTTATTCATTCATTTTAGACATATTTGTTTTACCATTTTTTTACCATTTTTTAAAAATAAATCATTTTATTAATCAGTTTTAATGATGCATTAAATGGTTTTTATTTATATGTACATTTAATAACAAAATTCAACATTTTTATGCAAACCCTCTAATATTACAGTATCTTATATATATATATATATATATATATATATATATATATATATATATATATATATATACACACATACATACATACATACATAGTCAGAATTAATAGCCCCCCCTTTGAATTCTTTTAAAAATATTTTCCAAATGATGTTTAACAGAACAATGACATTTTCACAGTATGTCTGATAATAGTTTTCTTCTGGAAAAAGTCTTATTTGTTTCATTTTGGCTAGAATAAAAGCAGTTTTTAATTTATTAAAAACATTTTAAGGTCAAAATTATTAGCCCCTTGAAGCTATATATTTTTTCAATAGTCTACAGAATAAACCATCATTATATAACTTGCCTAATTACCCTTACCTGCCTAGTTAACATAATTAACCTAGTTAAGCCTTTAAAGTCACTTTAAGCTGTATAGAAGTGTCTTGAAATATATCTAGACAAATATTATTTACTTTCATCATGGCAAAGATCAAACAAATCAGTTATTAGAAATGAGTTATTAAAACTATTATGTTTAGAAACGTGTTGAAAAAAACAACTAAAAACAACTACATAATACATAATAAAATATTCACTAGTATCCCATTAATTTCGATATTTATAATAATATAACTTCGAATCTCTATATCAGAAGTTTCAGTTTCCATAGAGGACCTTGCATCCCCAGTCTCTCTGAAAATTGTGCTGGTTGTTATTAAAGAGTGTTGCAATAGTGAGTTCGGAGCACAGACACATTACATAACGGATTTCGAAAATTTGACCCAATATTAAGTTTCATTTTTAGTCAAGGATGCTGTTTCGTTTTACAACACACATCTGTGGTGTGATTAAACGTGATTATTTGTATTTATGGCCTTTCTCATTATTCCATCCAACGTTCACATGCACTGAATTAAAAGCATCAAGGAAACAGCTGAACTGAGTTTCTCTTCATTCTTCTCCAGCCAAGCCCATCAGCCTGGTAGAGAGATGCTGGTGCCGCTCCACAGTCAACACAGTCCCACAGAGAAGCATTCGCGAGCTCAAGTTCCTCCACACACCCAACTGCCCCTTCCAAGTCATGTGAGTATCTGCTCTTTCCTCCAAGCTCAGCAGCTCTGAGGAGCGCATCACCTCACCCCATCAATCTCCAAACACTGAATGGGCCAGGAATTGGCATTATACTGTCGGACAGGCTCTCACAATTGCACACATCCAAGTGGAAATGCTATAGGAGGGGGGTAGGACCTTTAAGCATGGATGCATTTGTATTTTGTACAGGAAAACAGCAGGATGGGATCCAAAAGGTTCCTCTTTCTCACACATGTTGAGGGCTTGACTGGTATGCTTAGTCAGACACACACACACACAAATGAAGCATTGATGTCACAATGTAATTATGATAAACTTTTCTAATTAATTCAGACAAACGAAATCCAGGAGTGAGATTGTTTCGACCAATGATGCTTTTATTTTAATGATCTTAACTTGAACACAGTTTATTTGCTGAACTAATCAATCTTAATCACTTAATCTGGACAATTATAGCGTTAACTATAGCAGAAATTAACAACTCTTCATTTAAATGATCAACTAATATACCGTTTTTATGTGTAACACATGGACTGGACAAATAAAAACAGACTGATCTCAGAACAGTTAAGTGAAGATTAAAGTCTAACAAGATTTCCTACTTTTTAAAAAGCAATTAGTTACATCAAATAAAAAACTTAAACTATTTGTTACAAAAACGACAAGTTCACTTTACTTAAAAAGTTAGTAAACCAATTGTTAAACTGACTTATATATTTATATATAGTTTTATTCAATGGGTTTACAAATTTTTTTTAAAGAAAACTTAACTAATCACTTTAAAAGCAACAGGGTTACTCACTTGTTTAAATAAACTCAAATAATCACTTCTTACCATGTACTAACTTTCATTTGTTAAAAGGAATAGTTATAGCCTAATTGAGTTTCTTTTTTCTGTTGCACACAAATAAAGATATTTGGAAAAATGCTAGTTACAGGGACCCATTGACTTTGCATCTTCAAAACATCTTCTTTTGTGTTCTTTTGTGAAGAAAGAAACTTATAAAAGTTTAAAACATCAAGAGGTAGAATAAATGATGAGATAAGTTTTCCTACACTTTAAAAACCAATTAGTCACTTCCTTTAAAAAAAATAGTAAACCTTTTGTCTTAAAAGCGACAAGTTCACTTTACTTAATAAAAGTAAGCAAACTTGAATTGATTTAGTTTAGATAGATTACTGAATTTTACTCAGTGGACTTACTCAAATTATTTTTAAAGAAAGCTCAACTAATCACTTTAAAAGCAACAGGATTACTCGCTTTTTAAAGTAAACTCGACTAATCACTTTTTGAATTTGTTAAAGGAACACTCTAAAGGAAAAAATGATATTTGCTCTGTTCAAAATACTTATTTAAAATGAGCTGAAACAACACAATTCATCAGTGTTTTTGGAGATAACTTTTGTTCAAATCACTTAAATTTGTAAAAAAAAGGATTAACTTAATTCTTTCATGTTCAACACAAATCGATTGTGTGGAATGCAGCGTTTTTTACAGTAAATAGTTTTAACCTATTTGACTTTCCTACTTCTGTTGAACACTAAGTACTTTGAAAAGTGCTAGTTGCTGAGACTAGGCATGGGACGCGGTTTGGAAAAGACAAGGTTTTAAAACTGCCAACATTTTTTGCTATACCATTTCTAAGGTATGTATATGATTTTTTATTTTTATTTTTTTCCGTTTTTTAGGAAAACAGGATCTCCAGCAGAAAAGATATCCAAATATGTCATTTTAAATTGTAAAGAAACATTTGTAATTGTAAAGAGACATTTAAAAAGAATTTATTTTAGAGCAGTAATCACAATACTGTGAAACCGTCATATTTTTATCCAAGGTTATAATACCATCAGAATCTTATACAGGCCCATGCCTAGCTGAGATATATTGACTTTACATCTTCAAAATACACTGAAAAAAAGATTTAAAGATGATTCTTTGGATTTACAATTAATTTTATGATAAGTGGTTGAAAACAATTTATTTAGGCTGAATTTAAACAAACTAATTAAGCTGAACATTACTAAATTTAATTTGTTTGTTTAGATTCAAATATAAATTGCTGGCAACAATTTTGCGGAAATCTTTTTTTCAGTGTATCTTCTTTAGTGTTCAACAGAAGAAAGAAACTTATAAAGGTTTAAAACCTCACGAGGGAGAACAATTGATTAGGTAATTATCAGTTTTGGGTTATCTATACTCGAAAATGACGTTTGCTATATTTCTTCAAACTACTTATCTAAAATGAGCTGAAACAACACAATTATTGAGGTTTTTTTGAGGACAACTCAATTGTTTTATTACAAGTGTATCTCTTTAAGATTATAATTAATGACAAGATTTTCCCTCTAAATGCAATCCTTTGCAAAGCATGCTGGGAACAACACATCCACTACACAGTACAGAATTACAAAACCCACACTGTAAAAAAATTATATGATCAATTAGTCATAAAAACATGTTTTAGTTCATTGTAACTTGTTAAACTAAGTTAATCATGTTCTAACTTAATTCTATAAGTTAAGCAAGCTGTTTTAAATCAGTTTAACATCATAGAAGTTCAATAGACTTATATAAAGCAACTAGTATTTTTATTACAGTGCAGTACAAAGCTACAAAAATACGTCACTAAATTATTAATTTACCCTTTTATTGTTCAAATATAAGTAGTGTATCAAACATAATACAAATAAGTTGTTAAAAAATTAAGAATTGTGTTGCTTCAGCTCATTCTAAATAAGTAATTTTAACAAGCAGCTATTTTTTTCAGCACATTGTTGTCTTGCATGCTGATGTGAACTATCCTCCCTGTCTGTTGTCACCTCCGCTGAGTGAAGCACTCAAAACAGCTGCTTTATTTGGATTTTTAACAAAGATTAATGGCAGTGCCACGTCAAGCTCCATTACAAACCTCACTAATTTTCCATACCATAAATGCTCACCAAGGCGTAAACAAAAACTTCAACGGTGTCAAAGGGTCAGCCAGATAAAACCAGCTGGTCATACTCAAAAATCTCTCTCAAAAAACGACTAACGATTGACACAAAAGCCAAAGCGAAGCCCTGGAGAGCAGATCAGACCCCGAGTCCCAGAGCTCAAGAGCCCTTGATACTTCAAATCTGCATCGATGACTGATGCTGGTAACACTATCTGCCAGTGTTTGCTGTTGGCCTTGGCTTGCTGTGAAGTAATTACTACCTGCTGTTCTCAGTCCGGGACCCTCTCAAACTCCTGCTGACTACATCGAGATAGAGCAACAAATGCCAGGCCCCGATAAACCGCAGCTACTTCAAAAGAGCCAGCTAACCAAATTAGAGGAGATCTGCGAATTGAAGATAAGAAGTGATTACTTTAAATGATACAGATATCGGGATGATGGTGCACACAGAGTTTAGAGATAATCTCGTCTCTGAAGAATGTTCTTGTCCTCATGGTGTTTTCAGAACTTATTTAGGGACTTTCTTTGTGGCTTCTTTTGGGATATGTCATCTACAAGATTATAAAAAGGACAATAAATTACAGCTGTTAAATGATTTTTGGTAAAAAAAAAAATATTATTGATGAAATTACTATTACAATTATATACATTTATTCTTATTATGATGATGATGATTATTATTATGATGATGATGATGATGATGATTTTTATAGATAATTAGGGAAACATTACAGATTTTATTAACAGTCTGAATTACTTTTTATTTTTGAATATTCTGTTTTAAATGAACGTTTAGTTTTAAATTTCTGACATTTTTAATATTTTTTAAATGTGTTTCATTGGAATTTATTTGTATATTATTGTGAGCTATTTTTGTTATAGTTTTAGTTATATTACTTGAATCTAAATCTAAATCTAAATAGAAATGAGAAACGTGCTTAAATAGATTAAGTTTTAAATTAAATAGCATATTTTTTTAGTTTTTATTTTTTGAAAACATTAGTGTAAATGTATTTCTTTTTGTTTAACTTGAATAAACTTGTTATATAGCTTCTGTCAAATTTATTAGCCCTCTTGAAACATTTTAATTCTTTTTTCAAAAATTTTCGAAATGCTGTTTAATGGAGAGATTTTTCTTAGCATATTTTACATAAATAACAGTTTTAATAACTAATTTCAAATAACTAATTTCTTTGGTCTTTGCCATGATGATAATACATGATATTTTGCAAGGTATTTTGCATATTTATACTTGTATTCAGTAGGGATGATCCGATCACACTTTTTGCAGCCGATACCGAGTACCAATTCCTTGTCATGGTGATCAACCGATTCCAAATTTTGATACTTCAAGCTTTATAATGCATAAAGCACAATTTTCCTCCAAGTATGATACTTAAGTCGAGATCTCTCCTTACCTAAGAGAATAAATTAAGATGTTGCAATTGCCTAAACATGTCTCTTATAACCATTTAGTGTGCACCTGTAATGGTCAGAAGCAGCTTTACAGAAAATAATAGATAAAACAGATGCAAAACATTGGTCACTTTTTAGAAAAATCCCTAACAAAGCAATTTAGAAACATTGCAAATGATGGAAGAAGAATTCAACATGTCTCAATGAAGTTTAGAGCACATATTTGTTGCATAAGAAGTGAAAATGCTCATTTATAAATCCATTACTTCTTTACTAAAAGGAAATAGGTCCATAAGCTGCTGTTTATTACAAAAAGTTATATTATTAAATATTCAAATTAAAAATTGTTTTTTTATTTCCCTAATAATTCCTGCCAGGTTTTAATGAACTTGCAATATTGTTGAATAACTTTCAGTTCTGATATGTAAAAGTTTCAGTTGTTATATGTCCTCTGCTTGTAAACTCGTAAACAAACAACTGTGAGCAGTTCATGAGCTCGGCCAGATTAGCGAGTACAGATCGAGTCATGAAGCGTGATTATTGGCCGATACCGATCTCTTGCTGATCGATCAAAGAATCCCTAGTATTCAGCTTAAAATGCAATTAAAAGGCTTAACTAAGCTATTAGGTTAACAATTTAACTATAGGCAAGTTAGGTTAATTACTCGGTTTATTGGAGATTAATATCCCCCTGTACCTCCCAAAAAATATAAAAATTTCTTAAGGGGGGCAAATAATATTGCATTTATAAATATATATATATTTTTAAAATGCTTTTATTCCAACCAAACTAAAAGAAATAGATATTCTCTACAAAAAATTATAATATTAAATACAGTGACAATTCTCTTGCTCTATTAAACATCACTCAGGAAATATAAAAAAACCTACAATTGCACACGAGGGCTGATAATTTCACTTTCTGTACACAATTAATTTTCTAAATAATTAATTAACATTTATTAAGGTAATAAACTCCTATATTTGTAAATATTTGTAATATTGATCAATATAATCCTAAAAATACACTTCAGTTTTACTTTCCACAAGCAAGAGTTTAATGATTTGTTTCTGTCATGTTGTAGCCAATTGAAAACAAATGTCTCACCTGTGCTGACAAGACACCTATAATCTAATCTCTTCTCTGAGAGCTACAAGCAAGAGCGAGATAACAATCTAGCAGTCTGTTAAGGCCTGTAGTGAAAAGAGAGAACGCAGATGCAGAAGATTAATCCTCCGGCTGATGAGAGAGCGCAGTGTAATATCACTTACTAGAGAGAGGAGTGACTGAGAACCAACTGCTTGGCTGAGCTTGAATGCACAACTGTTCAGCTATTGTATAGCCGATGCTGACTATGGGGTTTCTATTGTATTGCATTCAAAATCTGCTTACAATGGACCCTTGTAGCTTTGTACTTAGTAATGATTGCTTGCTTATACTGCAATTTAAATGTCTATAAAGCTCAAATTTCAGCACCTTGATATTAGATCACAGGATATAAAGTAAATGTACACTTTTCTCTTGCAGTGCCAAACTGAAGAACAACAAGGAGGTGTGCATTAACCCTGAGACCAAATGGCTTCAGCAGTACCTGAAGAATGCCATCAATAAGTAAGAAAATCTTCTTGAAAAATTCTTATAAATATAATAGGCAAGTTTATATTCCAGCATTTCTACAGGTTTCATCAAGTCAAATGTAAGATTTTTAAGACCTTTTTAAAAACGTTGTGAATGAAATTTGAGACATATACAGCGCTAAATGCTAACAATTTTTTTCTAATGGCCCGGTTGGGCCTGGTCTAATGGCCTTGTTGCCTTGGTAAAAATGTTTAAAAATGAGTTCTTCCTTAGCCACATATTTTAAACAATGTGTAAAAACAAGCGAGATATATATATATATATATATATATATATATATATATATATATATATATATATATATATATATATATATATATATATATATATATATATATATATATACATATATATATACATACACACACACAAACATTATTGTAAGTCAAATAATTAAATTATATTAGTAAAAAGAGTTAATAAATAAAACATTTGTTAAAAAAATTTATTGAGGTGGATTGTTGGTGATCGGATGGGGTTGGCTCAGTTGGATAGCTTTAGATGGACTTGGAAAAAATGTTTAAAATGATTTAAGCCTAATGGAGACAGCAGGACTACAAATTTATTACAACTAGTGTTGGATAAGTTATTTAAAAAAGTTATTCATTACTAATTACGTCATTAAAATAGTTTTTTAATTACTTTCTAATGCTTTGTCTGAAATGTAACTATAATACTGAATAAGTAATTTAATTAAATCCCAAAGCATACGCAATACAAATTAAACACTTTTAAATTTATTTTATACATACAATTTATTGGCATTTATTTCCTGCTCAATTCATTGTTTCTTAAGCATGTGTAATCCTCTGACAAATCTAACCTTCTTTATTAAAGTAATTAGTTACTTTGTGTTTACACCCAACACTGGTTACAACTACTGTAGATTACAACACTGATTACAACTACTACAACTATATTCACTACATCAAATTTTATGTGCCAAATGCAAATCCATCTAATATTATAACTCTTTTTTTTTTTTTTGCTGAAGTCAAAAAACACCTTAAGTGAGCATAACAACGTATTGATTTAAGGAATTTTTTGTTCAAAATCTTGCATCTCCATCACTCGTTTCTGATCCGATACTTCGAAATGCACAATTCAACAGGATGATGGAAACCCAGCTAATGTGTAATTTATTATATGGCACTTTTAGAGTCACTTTTATCCACTTTAAACAAATCATACTCACTTTTTCCAGCATCAAATGATTATTTGCATCAAATATCAAAGTCTCATTGTTTACATATTAGTTTCTGTTGACAAAAGCCACCCGCACATTAAAACACGGGTATTTCTTGTTTCGTGTTCATAAAAGCCGTTCCCGGTTGGTTTCTCAGATTTCTTTTGAACGTTTCTGTCCGCTTACAGTGCTCCGAAATATTTATCTTAAGTTGATGTGCAAGATTAGCAGCTACTGCCTGGCTAATGAAAAACATGTTCAGGCTTTGCAGCCTTGCCTTAATAGTTCCTTCTCTGATTGTTATCGTGAACGTCCAAACAAAGCAAAACAAGCTTTTCTGTTATACTGAAATCACCAGAGGAAAGACATTTTCCCACATTTCATCATATATTAGATCATGGCACTGCTTGCTATCATCTTTCTTTTCCCTGGCAGCTATTAGATTGGATGCTCGTTCAGTTTGGGGGAGGTGGGCGAATATAAAAGACCTTATTATGGCAAACCAGTAGCCTTTATTGGTGCGCTCGTACCTGCTTAACAATAATCATTGTCTAGGGGCCAGAAAAGTGTGAACTGTCCGGTCTACACAACAAAACACTCATAGCTAGAGATGAACGATTGGCTCCTTGGAGCTGAACACTCTTGAATGGCTGCTAGACGTTAATGAGCACATACTGTGCGGTCATTAGTTCAGCTCAATAAGGGAGAAAGGAAGTTGTACATCTGCAGGTAGTGAGGGAGCTTTCTGCCATCTGCAACACCTCCGGTTAATGAGATTAAAAAAAGATCTATCCGCTCATTGCGGTCATGTGATTCTTATACGAAATGTCAAATGCTACACTGTAAAAAAATGCGTAATTTTACCGTTTATTTCCGGCAGCTGAGGTGCCAGAAAAAAAAAAGTAAAATAACATCTGTTGAATTACAGAAATTTACTGTAAAACAGCAGAGGTTGAATTACAGAAATTTACCAGAAATTTAAATATAAGGAAATTTCTGTAATTCAAAGTCTGTTATTTTATGGTAAATTTCTGTAATTTAACAGCCGTTATTTTACGTTTTTTTCCGACACCACAGCTGCCGGAAATAAACTATAAAATTTCAGGGATTTTTAATACAGTGTAGGTCTATGTATCAATAAACATTGTAAAAAAAAAATTTTCTTTAACGGCTTTTGTATTTCATAATTCATAGTTTTTTTCTATTTATTAACAGTCTCTGTCAGTCTCACCATTACAATTTTTGATTTTGATTTTGAAAATTAACTCTTGGTTTAACAAAGTGAATTTATTTTAGTAGTTTGAAATAATAAATTGATAACACTTTAGTTTGGCTCACAATTCACAGTATTAACAAACAATTAACCAACACAACTAGCTTAATAAAGCACTAATGAGCAGCTTATTTATAGTTACAGGCTAATGACAGGCAGGTAATAAGTAATAGCATGATCTGTGACCTAAGCTAAAGTGTTACCAATATATATATATATATATATATATATATATATATATATATATATATATATATATATATATATATATAATTTATATAAAAAGTTATTAAAAGGGGCGGTGCGGTGGCGCAGTGGGTAGCGCTGTCACTTCACAACAAGAATGTCGCTGGTTCGAGCCTTTGCTGTGTCAGTTGGCAATTCTGTGTTGAGTTTGCATGTTCTCCCTGGGTTCGCGTGGGTTTCCTCCGGGTGCTCCGGTTTCCCCCACAAGTCCAAAGACATGCACTATAGGTGAATTGGGTAAGCGTAGTGTATGAGCGTGTGTGGAAATGAGAGTGTATGAGTGTTTCCTAGTGATGGGTTGCAGCTGGAAGAGCATCCGCTGCATAAAACATATGCTGGATAAGTTGGTGGTTCATTCCGCTGTGGCGATCCCAGATTAATAAAGGGACTAAGCCGAAAAGAAAGTGAATGGTTGAATGATGAACTTAATAATATAACAGAAAATGTACTGGCAGTTTATAGCCAGTTTTTTAAATCATAATTTACACCATCATCAACCCAGACAATATATCCCTTCAAACTACCCAAATGTCAATAGAAGCAACTTTTCAAATGTTTTAACATTGAAAATTGTTGGAGGAAAATTGTTTATGCAATTCCAAAGCATAAATAATAAGCATAAATAACAAAATATGCAAAACTGTTATTATTATATTTTATTATATTAATATATTTACAGTGTAACCCATACCATAATATATTCAATATCCATATTAGAAAATATTATATATTAAGTTAAACATACTTTTTTAAAACATACTTCAGTCTTTGTTTTTTTTCAATTGTCCAAAATAATCATGTTAATAGTGCAGCATCACTAAAAAAACCTGTCTGAAACCATCATTATTTTTGACATTATTAGATTTGGTTATGCTAACATCTAAAAAGATTTTCCATTGTAAAGAAAGAAATATCACAGTTTCAGCACAATTAAAGCGAACAGCATGCAGTTACTCTTCAAAATTGCCTATAAAATGTACAGACATCTCTGTTACTCCTGCCAGATGCTAAATTAAGGTTTACTGCTCTAATCACTGCATTTAAAAATGCCCTGCTTCTATTCACAAGTCATTCAACACTTTTCCATCAAAATAAACAGTCATTAAAATGTAATAGCATCACTGCTGTCTTACTGTAACAATTTGCTTCTTTACGTTTCAGAATGAAAAAAGCCCAACAGCAGCAGGTCTAAGATGTCTGCCAGATGACAAGGAAATCTGACAGCCCACCGTCACAGATATGTACCATATAGTCCTCTGGCATGCTTGCTGACCCAGCACTTAACCTGCCAAATATGCGTCCCAGAAAACGAAAAGACCACCAGAAACCATCGCCACCCATGTAGTCTTCTCTGTTAGCGCCAAGTGCAATTATATATGTATGACTGTGTTCTTCTTTTATTTTTTACGTATGATATGTATATACAATGTTTTTTATATCGTCTCAAAATCAGTAAAGAGATATTTTTGGAGTCCTGTTTGCTCCGTGTTTGTCGTGTTATCTTGGGTTAGGCAGAAAAACATTGGGACAAAGAGGTGTTTTGGAGCAAACGTTCAAAACTCTAAAATATACACTCTTAAAAATAAAGGTTCTTTATCAGCATTGACGGTTCCACGAAGATTCAAGGAACTTTTTCATTCCGCAAATGTTTGTTTAGATTATTAACAAATCCTTAAGACAATGGAAAAATAATTAGGGGACCAAACAAGGGAACCAAACAGGGCATCCCGTTTTAAATGTCCATGGCACCTTTATTTTTAAGAGTGTACTCTAATTTTAGAAGGATTACATGAAGTTCTGAAAACTTATATGCATGCAAGTGCTTTGACACAAAAAGAAGGGCATTGATTTTATCTTTTATTATGTATATTACTAGTTTATAATTTAGATATCTGTAAAAGCATGTTAAAGTTATGCAACATATATAGTGAAACGAAAAAAAGTCACTTGTTTTTGTGTTTTTGGAAAGGCAGGGTTACTTTGCCAAACAAACATGAACTATTTAGACCTCACATAAGCCCTAATGTATTTCGAATGACTTTGGGGAATGTAATTGGCTTCACTTGAAGGGTCGATTGAGGGTTTTGCAATGCTTTGTAGGTATCAAATCATCTGTTTTGTTAATTGACCGATCAGAGTGTAAAGAACTCAGCATCACAAAACACTGTTGCTTCACGCTCAGCAGAATCAGGTCATAAACAGAGACTGTCGAGCATCAAAAGAAGTCAATTAACAAAGAAAAAAAACAAGTCGAATATAGAGAACTCTGGAATTACTAATAAACGAATGAATTTCCCAATCATGAAAACTGAATCTAAAGCACTGTAGGCATGATAACCTTTTAAAAATATCAGTGTTAGATAAACATCCGAGGTAGACCTTGACACAAACTAATTGCCGTAATAACTACCTATATATAACAATGCACTTTATAACCCTTTGTGACATTTACTAAAGATCAGATTCTGAATGACGTCCACCATCTAGTGAATAGTTCTAGTGCTTATTGCTTTCTGTGTTTAGAAGTAGTTATGAACTGTATTGCCAAATTTATTAAACATTTGTATCTTCAGCATCAGCTTTTATTATGAGTGGGTTTGTTTTCAGAATTTTGTCAGCTGTTCATGAACAGTCAGATAAACAGATTTTAACAGTAATAGCTGGATATTTAGTGTGTAAAAAAATACATTTAGCTTCCAAAAAGATCTTCCTTTTGAAACACACTCCAGAAAAACATGCTGGGTTGTTTCAGACCAAATTTGGGTCAAATATGGACAATCCCAAATATGGACATTAAATTTGAAAATGATTTTGGGTCACACTTTATATTGATGGTCCATTTGTTGAATTTAAGTTACATTGCATCTACATGCCAATTAATTCTCATTACATTATAAGTAGACTGTTAGGTTGGGGTTATGGTTAGGGTTAGTGGAAGTTGACATGTAATTGCAAAGTTTCTTATAGTCAGTTAAATATCTGTTGAAAAACAGTAGCAACAGATATTAAGCAGAGTCTACTAATAATCAAATGGACTATAAAAATAAAGTGTTACCGATTTTTATTTTTAAATTACATTTTATTTTTTAAGCTGAAACAACCAAGAATTTTAAGCGTAGAGGTTCCAAAAATAATAATAAAAAAATAAAACACACCAAAAATCACATCATCCTTAGCGGAAAAATGCTGCTACAACTTTTAATTCCTGGACAAAACAGAAAAGTTTAATGTGAACAACCACACAGATAGCAGGGCAAGCCAATGCCTTGTACCTCTCCAAAGAAAATTAACGTATGGAATTTGCTTGTTACTGCGGGCATATTTATAATGTTGAGCCGTTAAAAGTACCAGGCCTCATTTACAAACACAGCCTTCGGGCACAAAATCTATAAGGAAACATAATGCTGACTCTCGACCTCCACAGGGGTCTGTGCATACTGGATGATGGGATAAAGCCTCCTGCCAGTTCACTATGGGTTTATAAATGGACATTTCTGGGAAAAAAAACCTTGCAAAAATATCATTCCGGGGGTGGTGGGAGGGGATCAGTTAAAGCCAAAATAAAATAAAATAAAATAAAATAAAATAAAATAAAATAAAATAAAATAAAATAAAATAAAATAAAATAAAATAAAATAAAATAAAATAAAATAAAATAAAATAAAATAAAATAAAATATAAATTCTCTCTCAAATTGTCCTAGTATGGTGATGCCATTAAAGAAAGCATTTCCAGAATGAAACTGAAAAGCTGTTTCACAGACATTTCATCCTATTTTCAGCACTGTACAAGTAACTTCTACTGCCTTCCACTCATGTTTCCCACTTAATGTGAATATTACTTCTATGTATATGGCAGCTTATTGACAGCACATCTGTTGTTCTTTCTTTTGTGAGTTTGTACATTGGTTTGATTTAGTCCGTAAAAGTGTTTATTTTGAAATAAATCATTATGAAAAATTCTGTATGACACTTTACTAATGATTGCATACGAACATCAGCCTTGCCATCTCTGATTTGGTTCACAGCAGGAGAAAAGCCATATCTGTCACCTATATGTCTGCAACAATTAGAATTGTTGAAAAGGAGAAGGGAAATCAAGATTTCAAATGGTGCTCAATCAATTGCAGGAAGACTTAAATTCACACCTTGGTTTCACACAGCTCATATAAATAAACTTGACAGCACTTTTCTGATTTACATGAATGATTTTTCACCTGTGCAAATATCCACTGAGGTTTGATTTAAAATAAAATATTTGCCTTGTATGCTTTATAAGCTGTCATATTCCATTTCCCTTAAAGACGGAAAAAGAAACCCAATAAAAACCAAACTGTGCCCTTACTCTCAGAAGAAATAATAATCCTTGCACAGCAGGGAAGATTCTGTCATATTACAGCTTTATATGGCTGTCAAAACCAATTTTTACAATAAGGGAAAATAAATTAATAATATTGCCAGTCTGTTATGAAACACTTGCTCTGATGTGGAGCAAAAAGAGATTAAATCAAGTTTATACTTTGCCATATGCATATCTAATTTAAAAAGGTCATATTTGTTTAATATTTACAAATCGTATACACACTCAAACTTAATAAAGGAAACACATTGGACGTGAGACTAAACAATATTAACAGAAGACATGCTTATGAAAACTGTTGGATGTTAAATAACCTAAAACGATGAAAGACCTCAATTATTAATGTGTAAATCATTAACCGAAATGAAAGCCACATATTTTTTAACAGTTATGATTAAGATTCAGACACAAGTGGACAGTTTTAGTGCAACAATGTTTTAAACAGCCCCTTATACACAAATGTTCATATTTATATTAATTGGTTGACAGATTCACCACAGGATAAATAAAAGGAAAAGTTTTAAGTTGAAAATACAGAAACTTTAATCTGTCTGAGAAACATGAGAGAATATTACAATATAATATTAACAGTGCTTCTGCAGGTTTAATCAAGTCAAATTTAAGACTTTTTAAGACCCTTTAATTCCATTATAAATGACATTGTAGACTTATACAGTGCTAAACGCTGATTATTTCTAATGGCCCTCAAATGTAATTATTTCTTAGTGACATTTTAATGTGTCAAAACAAGAAAACTTTAGTTGTATACACTATTTTCTCTATTTTCTCTGTTTACTCTATTTTCATAATGCTCTATTATTATAATCATGAGGAATGGTGTAATTGTTTTTAGTTTTCTTTCCTTGATTAGGGAATTTAATTTGGAGAAATTGCTGTAAAAATATCAAACAGCTATAGTAAACTGTATCTCTTTGCAATAAAAAAAAAGGTAAATATTAAAAATAGGTTTTCTTGAGATGGATTGTTGGTGATTGGCTGATGTCGGCCCAATAGGGTATAGCTTTACTTGGAGAAAGGAAAATTAAGACCCATTTTAAATTATTTAAGACCTACAAGATAATATTTCAGTAAATTTAAGACTTTTTAAACCCTAATATTTTTTTAATGAAATTTGAGACATTTTAAGACACCGCGGGGACCCTGTATACAATTATAATACGATTACTTTGGTTGGGTGCAAAAATTAGGACATTTACAGTATAGTTAAGACTTTATCAGATGTCTGATGAAATCACAGAAAAAAACAACACAGAAATCGTTCACAGAAGCCAAAAGGATTATTAAAGCAAATGGAATGTCATTCTGTGAGAATATCTTTTAATAAGTGCTTTACTAAAGACTGAAATTCCATGTAGAGTGAAAGTGTACAATTTAACATTATTATTTAAGTGGTTGTTGGGTGAATTTTTATGAATTACACCAATAATTTTGGTTTTCCCAGATCTACAGTTACAATGTTTTGTGAAAACTCTTTGAGGACGCCTCATTTTATAACCTATCATCAACTCTGAGGAATGAGGTACAGTATATTCACAGAGGAAGCTATAAAGATATCATCAACCAGATCAGTGGCTTGTGTGATGCTGTGAGGACAGATAAGATGAAGTGAATTATGAGTGTCAGTTTAACCAGACCACAGGCGATATATACAATGTATTTCAATAGGTGACAAAATTGTTGCTGTCATAAATAAATACAATTTAGAATGACTGGTTAACCAGGAATAATCAGTTCAGCTAACTAATTTGAAGTTGGAATTATCTCATTTATTGCAAAGAAAAATGAATGAATGAATGAATGAATGAATGAATGATCAAATGATTGAATAAATGAATGAATGAAAGAATGAATGAAAAAACTAAATATTAAAAATAGTAATCTGATCACTGATGTTAAAAGTGTGATAGAGCTGTGGAGAAAAATCATTTGAGGAATCGATTCTGCATCAATTATGAGTTTTCAAAATGCATTGCTATTCTCTCCTGAACTAATTCTGAGCTTAGATGGTGCTTTACATTAGTTTTTAACCATATATCAAAATGCTTATGAGGAAGAGTACTTGTGCGTTCATCTGAATCCTGTAAATTGGCTTTTATGTAATGAGATTAATGCAAACACAGCTTATTATGAACATTCTTATAAATGGCTTAAGCCTTCCCTACCATTAAGATTATTTTAAATTTAGTTGCTATTTGTAAGGAATTGGATACAAACAGAGTATGGCTGTTTGTAAAGCATACAGCGCCATCTGCTGTTAAAAACTAAGCCCAGAATCGATTCAGGAGAGAATAGCAATGCGTTTTGAAAATTTCTGAATGGATGCATAATCAATTATTCAAACTACTGTATTTTTTCACCACAGCTCTAATGTGCGAGCATGCTTAACATTTCGTTATGAAAGAAAAAAATTGTTCACATAAAAAAATCATGCTCAGTAATGTTTGCTGAGAGTGCTGATTATGGACAATAATGTAATAAATGACATCAGGGTAAGGAAAAAAAAACTGCTTATTTAAAGTGTGAAAAAGTGTGTAAAGTTGGGTGAACTTTCCCTTAAAGATATAACTGAAGACCATAGTTAACCTATTTAAAACTGTTTTTCAACTACACTTATTTTAATACTTGTTTAACACCGCAGCTAGAATTTGGGCTAGATTAGGATAGTAAATGCGCTGAATAAAATCAGAAAAATCACAAAATTATTATTCAGTCTGAACATAAACAAAAACTTTCATGCACAGAAAATAAAATAAAAATAAAAAGCTGTATACAGTCCATTTTGTAGCTGAAACAGCATAGAATCAAATGTACACTACCTGACAAAAGTCTTGTTGCCTACCCAACTTTTAGGAACAACAAATAATAACTTGACTTCTAGTTGATCATTTGGTATCAGAAATGGCTTAAATGAAAGGCAAATACCTCTAGATTACACTTATTTTACCAAAATAAAATATGATCATGTCTTGATTTTTAATTATTTAATTAGGACAGTAAGGTCTGACTTTGCTTAACAGAAATAATGTACAGTATAGAATATAAAGAACGACTGCATCCAAACATCTCTACAATTACTCAAATAACTTATTAATAAAGTCGTCTGGAATGGCAAAGAAAGTGTTCTTGCAGGACTCCCAGAGTTCATCAGGATTCTTTGGATTTATCTTCAATGGCTCCTCCTTCATCTTACCCCAGACATGTTCAATAATGTTCATATCTGGTGACTGGGCTGGCAAATCCTGGAGCACCTTGACCTTCTTTGCTTTCAGGAACTGATGTAGAGGCTGAAGTATGAGAAGGTGTGCTATCCTGCTAAAGAATTTGCCCTCTCCTGTGGTTTGTAATGTAATGGGTAGCACAAACTGATCTTACAGTACGCCCCCATACTGAATGTAATCCCAAACCATGATTTTTCCTTAACCAAACTTGACTGATTCTTATGAGAATCTTGGGTCCATGCGGGCTCCAATAGGTCTTCTGCAGTTTTTGTAATGATTGTAATGATGTAGTTCAACAGACAATTCATTGGAAAAATCCACTTTTCCAAATGATCAACTAGAAGTCAAGTTACAATTTGTTGCTCTTGCAACTGGGACCGATGGCAAGACTTTTGTCAGGTAGTGTACATTTTAAAGCATGGAAACTGTATAATAACTTTACATAGCATTGGCAGTCAACAACAATGTCAAAATTCAAGTAAACAGATCTGATTTTACCATCTATTTCAATAAAATAGAAAAAAATCACCAGCAACGATTGACCTGATTGTCAGCTCATCAATAAATGATAACATGCATCTGAATAAAGATATTCAATAAAGATTTTATCAGCATTTAAACATTTGTACTCTATTTAGAGAAAGGAAATGTGTTATACGAGTTCAAAGAAGTGTGTCATCACAATCAAGCTTTTAGCTCTGCTAATTGCAGTTCCTGTAACTTTATGACCTCACAGAACAAAAGGAAAAAACACTACAGTAACATTATGCAATAATATACTTTATCATTATTATAACTACAAGTTATTAGAAAAGTTCCTGAAAGTTTTCAATACAATAAAAAAGTGAACATGTAAACAATGATTCATATATATATACACACACACACACACACACACACACACACACACACACATACATATATATATATATATATATATATATATATATATATTACACTACCTTTGTTCGGATCAGTGATACTTCACAGCAGCTAATTCTCATAGGGTTTCTGCATCAACTCCTGCATTATATTTTGTCTAATCTTTAAAATTGCTTTTAAAAAACCCTGTAATTCGCTCCCCAGAGGACGAACAGCAAGGGCTACTGCACTTTCTCATCACAATCTCTCTGAAGTTGTACGATGTGGCCTATAGCCATTTAACTTATTGCAAGCATGTGCTCAAATACTTAGTGTGACAACCACTGAGTCACAATCCACCAGGGAGTCGCGGCGCATTGGCGAACACTCATTGTTTCTGTATCTGATGACCCTTTATGATACAGCATGCAAGCGCTTTCTCCTTGAAAAGTGCAATAATGATTCCGGAATGGGTCAGTTTGGAACTTTTCCTGATTGTATGTTGCTGAAAGCCCTTTTAATGTCTTTAATTGTGCTAAAGCCTGCAGAAACATAAATCAATTGTAGGAGAAAATAATTTCTCAAGGGAAGAGCAACAAGTGAACAATGTTCTTAAGCATAATAACATCTGCAGACCCCCTCCAAAATACCATAAAAACAGCCCGCTATGGTTGATTTAAAGATATCTTTCAAGATTTTCATGCACCTGTCAATTTAGAGATTTTTTTAATAGTTTTTTTTTTGTCTAATGTAAAAAAAACAACATCAAAAATATACTTTTAAGTCTTTCTTTATCGAATTGTATGTGTTTTTTTATTGTAATTACAATATTTTACATTCACATTTACATTTTAAAGGTTGTTTTCTCAAAATGTTTTTTCCTCCTGCATTAAGCCTTAAATCTCTTAACTTCAATCAGTTTTGATCATATCTATAGTCTGAAAGGATTTGCAGAGGACATTTTCATTCCTAATGGTCAACATTTTGTTCTACTGCCAATTCTTGAAGTATTTTGAGTGATAAGAGATTCCCAAAATCTTCTCAGTAAAAACTCAGACACAAATATGTCATAAACAAAGATTTTGAACCTGACTTCCTTCAATGTTCAGATTTATGTGCTAGAAATGTATGCAAATTAGCATATTTTTCATCTCATTTGCATATTGAAATATGCAATTAAGAAAACAAATGCAAAAAAAGTGTTTTATTTATCTGTGGTGTCTTGGATTAATGTATGTTATTACATTTAACACCGCATGTTTCAATACTTCATCTAAGAGTGTGAGGGATTAAACCCATAGGCTTCAACACGGGAGAACACTGAGGTTGCAGAGCGTCTGAGCAGCAGACAAAGCATTTGCACAGCCAGATTCTTTGGGAGTGACTCAAGCTCTGATGGAGGCTCCCCATCCTCCAACCATGTGAAATGCCTCTTTCAGATGGCTGCTGTTCTTTCTGATCACAGATATTCACAGGACAATACGCTATTTCATGTGGTGAAGCGACCAATGGAAAATCATTTCTCTGGGGCCTAACGAGGGGTGAGGGGGTCTTGTTTTTGTTTCGCCTCCTCACCTTAAACTAAGAAAATAACGTCTTGGAGACCATGTTGAAGACAGATATATTATTCATTCTGTATTATTCATGCTTTTGATTGTATCTCAAGACTAGTGGTTAAAGAAGAAGACATTCTTGCGCTATGAGATGCCGTGACTCACAATCTCAAGTGGCAGTGAGGATAGTGAGGCCCTATAGGTGACTAAAACCCATGTCTAAAAACTGAAAAGTAAAACTGTTGTCTAGATGGTGCAGTTATGGTCTTAATGTTTTAATGGTCGGTTCCACTCGGTGTGTGAATTATACATTGACGATCAGGGGGGTCAACCTTTTCAGTGGTAGTTTGGTATTTCATGTTTAAGTGAATCAAATTTATGAATGTATTTAAATGACATTTAATTTAATAATAACATGTATACGGTTTGAATATTATGAGGGATATTTAGTGTCACTTTTTTAGAGGTTACTGTAGGTCAAACTATTGAAATTACATATATTTTACAAGAAATGTGTTTTGTAAATGCTTAAGATGTCTATCAGTGCTTTAGAACTGCCAGGTTCAGACTGTTAAATGATATTTTTCGTAGCATTGATTGGTGCGATTATACATTCACAATGGTATGACCCGTTATACGGTGGTCAAATGTATATTTATATTCTACATTTTTAATTATTGATATTTAAGATATTAGTTTACTATTGCTTACTATTAAAGGCCTGAACCCCCCATACATCTTGTTTAGATGTCCTTCAGGGGGATCAAGCATTAATGTGGGGGGGAGGGTCAATCTCCCTAAACCCCCCCTGTAAATTGCACCCTGGTCCCACTGTATATTAAGTGGCCTTACTATGTACTTACATTTAAATTATAATGCAATTATAATGCAATATAGCTAATGTTATACAAGTATTTAAAAAAATTTCCGAATGTAATTACATCTGTTATTAATTTCTGTATAGATTTATAATTACACTATTGACTTCTCCCTTATTTAACCAATAAACCTACCAATACCATCAAACCTATCCATAACCTTACTCATATGCCACCTCAATAGTCCCATATGTGATGCGCAACACAATATTAACACAATAAGTATATTGTACTTACATTTTTTGACATAGTAGTTAAGGCTACTTAATAATAAAGTGTGACTGTTTTAACTAATTTGAATAAGTAACAAAGATTATTTTCCAATGTCATGTTTGTGTAATTGCTATGTAAAAATGTCAATTAATAAAGGGCAAATATATCTAAGATAAACTAATACTGTTGCTTGATCTTAGTTAAAAATACATATTATAATATAAGATATATCTTAAATCTGCAAAAAAAAAAAAATACAGTAAAGCATTATATGAATGGTCAAAACCAGGAAACAATCAGAATGGCTGATTTCGACAGGGCAAAAAAAAAAAGTAAATCCAATCAATATTATGAATAATGCTGAGCAAAGAAATATCACGTCCAAAATTTGATTATCAGGGACATAATTTAAGTGTGTGTATTGTGTATTTATTATTTATGTACAGGACTTGGCTAGTAGATTTACAACATTACTAGCCACTCAGCATTTTCACTAGCCACAATTTTGTTGTTGGGAAAATATATTTTATATGCATAAATTTGACTTTGACATGCTAAAATTACTTGATTTAGACTTTTTGATGTAGAATCAGAATCAGAAAGAGCTTTACTGCCAGGTATGTTCACACATATGGGAAATTTGTTTTCGTGACAGAGCTTCAACAGAGCAACGAATTACAGAGACAGGACAAAAACAGATAATATATATATTTTTTTAAATTAAAGTATGTAGTGAATGCAAGTGTCACATTGCAATTAGTTTTTGTTTCATATGACTTTTCAGGGCTCAACACCAAGTTGGATTTACCAAATTTATCTCTGACCACACCAAAAATAAATAAATAAATATTTCTTAGCCACAAATTTTAAATATGTCAAAACAAGCTAAATGTAGTTGTATACATACTCTTTTTATTCAACACAACATTTCTTGTCCTGGCTAAAGGTCCCAGATCACCAGTTAACTACACATAAATGGCGAGTTAATCTCCTATTAAAGCAATGTTATTGTAAAAATGATAATTAAATGATATTAACAAAAGTAACTGTAAGCAAAAGAAAGCAGGTGAAAAACATACCGTGAGTGATAATGAAAGGATGCTCACGCACACACGGTTAAAGTTAGGCCCATAATCTGTTCAAAGAATGGTTAAAGTGAAAGCGGCAACTGCTGCTGCTTACAAAAAGACATTTTTTAAAAACCAGCAGCACTGTGGTGCACGAGCATCACTTTTTGTCCAGTCTATTTTAAAGAGAACCGTTCGAAAGAGAAATCACAGTTGTATTTCTAGGCACGGTTGCTTCGCGCTAGAAAACTGGAGCGTGCGCGTGCACTTTTTAAACAGTTGCGCACATCACCTCACCTGTGCCCGCAAGTGATTGTCCTCTCATTCAGTATCCACCTGCTTTCTTTTGCTTGCACTGACGTTATCTTTGTCAGTTGAGCTGCTTCTCGATTCTATGACCACACTTGCATGCATATTGGGCCATCTCTATTGTTGAACCCTGCTTTTAAGAAAACTCCAATTTAAACGTTATTTTCAACCGGCCAAAGTGGCTAGTGGAAGTGTCTGTCTAACCTGCCACAGCTAAAATCTACCTGCATTTGGCGGTTGTTAATGTCAAGCCCTGTGTATATATAAATTGAATTAAAATGCTAAATTTTATATTTACTGTATATATCATCTTTGCCCCGCACTAATTATAATGTCATTGAGCCAACTAAAAAATAACAATGTTTTATTTTTGAAAAGTAAAACTGACTGAAAAAACTGAATAAAACAAAACATTGAATTCATTTCTAAATAATAATGAGCTGATGTTGCTTGATTTTAGTTTTTTTACAGTGTGTGAATGACGTTTCTTCCTAATCTCAAAATTATTGTATGAAATTAGGTAAATTTACAGAATTTGCAACATTTTTTGTAATAATGTCTTTACTGTGTCAAAGCTGAATACAAATATTATTAGAATTAATATTATTGTTAATATTTAACAACTTTATTAGTTTTTTTTCAAATGAAACATTTTTGAAAAATATTATTGAGGCTAATAATAATTTGAATACAAAAGGGCCAAAACTGAAACAGCCTGAGAGCTTTTTGTTCGTAAATGTTTGCATTAGCTTATAACAGTGCTGAAACAAGGGACAAAGTATTCAGATTTAATCACAAGCAAGCATTTCTAAATCTGAGCTGCAGACAACTGGACAGCATAATAAACACTAAGGCCAGAGGATATTATCCATCTTATCCAAGTTAAACATAAACTTACGCACGACCAGCCAAACTCACATTGTCGGATTCCTTCAGGTTTTGAAAGGGGTGCATTAAAGCTGTGACATTGGGAACGTCAAAACAAAATGTGCCTTTTAGCCCATTTAAAATTACTATGGATTAAAAAATGTAATTAAAATGAAATAGGAGTATGATTGATTGCAATAATAATAGTTTCATAATAGATCTCATTAAACATTTCATTAGCTTCATTATTACAATTTCAGTCCTCATAATGGCACTGCTGTTACTGCAGATGAGTTTTTTTCCTTAAATAGAAAGTATAAATGGTGCTGAGTTTCTTTATTTTGCAGTGATATTAATCAAAGGACATATAAGAAGCCAAGTTGTGTCTGGATTGTACTGGCACAAATATGTAATCATGTTTATGGCTGGTGATCAGTTCCTCTATGCAGGTATCAGTTGTAAAAGAGAAATGTTCTGCTGATCCTGATTAAATGCCTTTGGATCATCAAAACAAATAAATCCACACAATGAACTGTAGAGTAATAACAGCAGTGACACAGCTGGGAAATGTCTAAATAGCAGACGGTTGGAAAGAGGAGAGTGCGGGGCCGGTGATCATTTGTAGTTTTATTGAAGTGTGCTATTTTGGAAAAAAGTGGTAATGGGGTGCTGCGCATAGCCTTGCTTTACACATGTAAAGGATTATATGAGTGAGATGAAAGTAAAGTGAAAAGTACTGGACAAAGAGTGAAACGATCTCATCAATACTGAGCAAAATATTATAGAATAGTTTGTGATATAAAAGAAAAATTATAAAATGATGCAAAAATGTTGCAATAGAAAATATTTAGTTACTTAAAGGGATAGTTCACCCATTTACTCACCATTTACTATCCCTTCACTTGTTGAAAACCTATTTCAGTTTCTTTCTTCTCTTTAAGACAAAAGTAGATATTTTGAAAAATGCTGGTTCCTGGAAGCCATTAGCTGTTTCTTATTTCAGAGGCTGCATTCTTCGAAGGATGCATTCGAAGGGCTCGATGCACACATCGTAGCTCGACGAAGGCCGTCTCATTTCCAAAAAATTCGAAGGCTCCTTCAAATGCAGCCTTAAAATGCGTTCTTCGTTTCCCAGGTAATAAAAGACACAACTGGTGGATCCTTTGCAGCCTTAAACATCCCAAGATTCATTGCGTGCTGATAACGGCAGGATGTTTTTAAAGAAGAAAACTGGATTAACTGTATGAATAAAGTTTTATTTTACTTGGATATCTAAAAACATGCAAAAAAAACAAAAGGAATATGAAATGTCACACTAAAGACAGTTTACATTTTTACATGTACATGTACAGATCAAAGGAAATATATTTCCAGCTTCTGTAAACCTCGCTTCACATTTAGATAGCTAAAAATAAGTTTTAAAGTCAATTTAAAAAAAAGTCATTACAAATTTTATTACTGCTTATTAACGGCAGCTGTTACAGTTGCTAGGTGACGAGATCCATCCTCTGTAGGCCAGATAGTCTCATTTCAAAATGCTCGGTTTAGCTTGTGTGGACTTTGAAGGACTCAACTTTGAAGTCTGCATCCTTCGGAGGATGCGGCCTTTGAAATGAGACAGTGATTGACTTTCATAGTTTTTTCCTAGTGGAAATCTATGGTTCCCAGCAACCAGCATTATTCAAAATATAACCTTTTGTGTTTAACAAAAGAAACTCATAAAAGATTTAAAACCATATATAAATGATAAATGAGGTCATTTTCATTTTTGGGTGAACTATACTATCCCTTTAATTACTTACCAGCATTGAATAACTTATTGTCTTAAAACACAATTGATAAGACAGTTGTTCTAAAGATTAAGACAATAAATCTAAACTGATCGAGCGTATTGGTGGCTACAGACAATTTCAGAAGCATCCATATCAGAAGAGATTTCTCATTCATAGGGATTTAAAAAAAAAGTATATGAACTAAACGGGACATAAAAAATTGTACTTAGGGAATGAATTACAATCGCATTAAGTGTTGTAAATGACATAATTAAATCAAAATTAATGCTGAAATATAAATTTGTTGGTTGAATCTATACAAATAATAAAGTTTAAGTTTTTTCAAGACATGCATATTGTGTATGTATGTGTTTTTGTAACATTCAAGGACACACATTTGTATAATGACATAGGTATTACAAGCAGAAGATAACTTATGAGAACATTGCGCATGTCTCCATTTTCAAAAGGCCTATAAATCATACAGAATGATTATTATAATTTATTTATACATACAATATACAGTCAAAAAGCTAAAGGTTTAAGTTGTAGGATTTGTTAAGAGTGATAGAAAACACAGTCTGTACAGTATAAAAAAAACACCATGCCCATGGAATGCACCTACAATTCACAAACACAAACATGGTGGAGTGGTATAGTCTTAACCTAATTTGCTCCTGAGTTGTGTTATGGATGAAACATAGGCTAATTATAATTATACTAGACTAAATGAACCAACAGAAATCCATTTGAAGGAGTATTTTGTGCGTTTGACTTCTATGAACACACAAGTAGGGATTAATATTCCGCTAGTGACCAAACCTCTCATCAGCAGAAAGAAATCAAAAGACTAACCTCTAAGTACTCTCTGACTGGTGGACATTTCTGCAGAGCACAATCAAAAGTAATGTAGTTTTCAATATTTATTCCACTATTAAAAAAATAATTAGAAATTATGTAAATATACAGGTTAAACTGAAGCATATACAATCAATGAACAAACTCAGTGTTCACGGCATGTATTTTCAGTTATTATACAGCAATTATACAGTTTATAAGTTACAGTTAAAAATGAATTCCTCAATAGAGAAGATGAAGTTTTACTTCGCATTCAATCTCTTGAACATCTGCATTGTACAGCAGTGCTATAGCTTGGTAGATCTGAACAGGTTTAATCTCTAATCATTTATAATTAAGCTGTCAGAGCTGTTGAGCAAATAAAAAGGTCACATATAGAGAGTTTAACCAAACACTACCCGGATCCCACCATTTAATAATGAGTCCATTGTATAACTAATATGTAGAGACAAGCTACTGGTACACCTTTTACGTCATTCACTTTTTGGAAATCATTCATGCTCTACTATGCATTCAGCATTTTAACAGACACACTGATTACTATCCAGGTAAACAACGTATTCATTACACAAGCCAAAAGGGTTACATAATCAAGCATTTTAATATGGTGGACCACTTTCTTTAGTGTGAATGTGACTTTATTTATGTCGAAGCCAAAGATAACAAAATAGCTTCTTTAACAGGGCGTAGAAGTGCGTAATGAAACAAGTTTTTGAGGTACATATAACAGCATGTTTTATTGTGATTGGACAGATAAGATCACCTTTTAGAATTTCAGTTGTGCACTTTTTACCGTTTCTTTTTTTGGCACAAAACTGAAATGATCTGCCATAACAGTTTGTCATAACGATAGTGACTCCTTTCACATTTCAAATTCACAGATTTAGGAATAATGAAGAGAAACAAAATCATGCTAATTTACTCTCTTTCAGTCCATGAAAACTTTAAAGGACACCCCTTTTACAATATGTACGATAAGACTTTGGTGTCTCCAGAAGTTTTCTGTAAAGTTTCAGCTCAAAATACCCATTATATTATTTATTATAATTAATAATTATAATCTAGAATCTGCGTATTTTGGGTCTGATGAGATTGTAGCTGTTTTTGTAGCCAAATTAGCTGCTTCTCCCCGCCCACCGCTCTGACGTGCGAGTCCGCTTCTCATGCGTTACGTCAGATAAACAGCTGTCAGTAGCTATGTTCCCATTAAAAAATGGCATTTAACTTTATGCACAAAAAAAATTTAATATCGCATAAAAGATGTGCGAATAAAGCTGCGTTTCCATCCAATAAGTCAAAGATAACAAAATAGTCACATCCTGATTAACTGGCGCCAAATTTCAACAGTAAAAACGGAGTTTGCTGCAGTAGGAGAGGCTGCGTGAATCTTTTCTTCATTTAATAAATGACTTGCACCTCAGAAGAGAATGCTGACATGCAGTGAACCCACGGTGGCATTTGAAGGCGTGAGACCCGAAGCACAGATGCTCTTGACAGTTCTGGAGGTAATTAATAATATAATAACAGAAATACTGAAATGGTTAAGACATTTTAGAATGAACAAAACAACATTTCAGATGTTTTACAGTGTGTATATATTTTTAATGCGCATTTTGGCGTTTCCATCACTCGATTTTTTATGCGTATATCCAAAATGTGCATAAAAATAGGTGGATGGAAACGTAGCTACTGATAGAGACCGACACGAATAAAGCAGAAATAAGGTCACAAGTCAAAAATACCAAGTAAGTTTATTTGATGTATTTGCGGGGAGTTTATTCAAGCCTTTCTGAAATGATGAGTCACACACAAATGTCATTTGTAGTACTCGCATACATATGCGTGTTTACTGACATCCTGCGGCCGTGGTAATTACATTGGTTAAGAATTACATAGTGATTTTATTGTCTTTATTACAAACGTGCTCTGTTTTAAAAACATTTTAAACTTATAAAATTAATTATTGTGGTGCAGCGTATTACAGAGAGTTGTAACATATATTTAATCCCAGTTTCTTTGCAAAAAGTGTTCTGTGGGCATGTGTGTACATGTTATTATGCATTTTTTGATGATTAAAAAATGTCTAATAGATGTCTAATAGACGTCTAAACATAGTCCTCTTGGCTAAAACAAGGCTAAACTTGGGCTGTCAGTGAAAACCTAATAGATGTCTAAGAATAGGCCAAAACATATAATAGGCTAAATCAAATAAACAGCAATGAATGACTACACATATAAAGTCTGTCTACTCTGTCTATTTGACGACTAGTCTGGTTTTGGGCTATTCTTAGATGTCAATTAGATTTCCACTAATAGCCCAAATTTAGCCTTGTTTTAGCCAAGCTGTCTACGTTTAGATGTCTTTTAGACGTCTATAAAACACAAAATTGTTTGCTGGGATGGCACCTGTCAATAATGGGAGGCGAAAACCACACTCCTACATTACATTGCCGTGGGCCTCAAAATCACTGGGATTTGGGTATTATTTTAACGTCAGGATATTCAAAAAAAAGAGACTTGTTGTTGATATCACTCCAATATGACTGTGGACACACTATACCTATACACAGTTTTGTCTAAACAGCTTACAAAAGTTGAGTGTTCTCATAGGTGCCCTTTAAAAAAAATTTTGATTCATAAAATGAAAGTCTACCAACGACTACTGACACATTTAGTGCCCAAAAACATATACAGGCAAAACCAAAATAATACTCATGGCACCTTATCATATAATCTGAGGTCAAGTGAAACAAACGAATCTGCAATAAAAGTATTTACAACATTACAACTTTATTACCTTTAATATCCTGCCTCTGAGTGTTTTTTTTTGTCATTTATTCTGCATAATGACACATGTGTAGTGAAAATGTACATAGTAGAAGCTTACTTGCATTTTTAATAATCACCAAAGAACATGGTTTCAACTAAAAAAGTTTACAGAAAATAAAGTCTAAAGTAAAAGCAAACTAATGAAATATCAATTTAATACTTTAAGGTTTTATTTTAATATCCTTGTCACTTATCAAATGCTTTTTTCCTTTCAAAATCAATTAACTGTAAATCTAGCCAACTTTAATTCCTTTTCTAAATTCTGAGTTACTTTTTCCTACAGTATATTTCATGAACATAAATTGTTTTGTTTGACCTCCTACTCATAATGGTATGCTGTAAATAACCAAGGCCTTCAATTTTATGTTCACCGTTGCTGTAAGTTTCGATTTATTTTACCACTTACTACATCAATTGCATATTAACTCTAATTTTTTCTCTGTTTTGTGGCCACAAGACTCTCTCAATGATTGGATCTACATAGCAAAATGACGTGGGGTCAATGAGCACATGAAAATCCCCCAGATGGTTTTCAACATAATGAAACCCCTATGCATGTCTTACTCTTGATGAAAAACTCAGACGTTTTCACATTGAATCTGACAATGGCATAGGTTCAAACAGAATACACTGGCAATGGTGCTTTAAAGAACTGTACTCCTTTTCTAAAGTTTCACCAACATATTTCAATGGAAATGTGTGACACGGCTGCAGAAATGGTTCGTTTTCAGCACATTTTGATTGTTAAGAAACCTCCGGAGGATTTTGAACTGTCAAATATTCCAAGGAAATCTTATTTGTTATCACAAATCAATGGCAAAGCCAAACCACACAACCAAACAGTTTGTTTGAATGAGAAACAGACAGAAACAATTGTCAAGATGAGCAATGTTTTAAAGTGGAACATCCCAAAAAAGGCCAATCAAAATAGAGGATCAAATCTATTTTCATTAGTCCTACAAACACAAAGCAGGGCGCAGTGCTGTTTTAACATGGCACCAACACAAATGTTGCATATCACATTACCCGTGCGCAAATAAATTGGTAAAATCATTAGGGATTTGAGTG
The DNA here is from genome assembly GCF_903798145.1 of Danio aesculapii. Classification (NCBI taxonomy): domain Eukaryota; kingdom Metazoa; phylum Chordata; class Actinopteri; order Cypriniformes; family Danionidae; genus Danio; species Danio aesculapii. Next base: position 22,568,887 of record NC_079447.1, on the reverse strand, counting down.
TAGAAATAGCTAACATGCTTTAACACTTTTTTTCTGTTTGCGCAATTGAAAGCATGCACACGCAGAACACACTCATGCAAAAACATGAGTGTCTGAAGAAACAGCCTGCAGATGTTTTAGTCCTTCAACGCTTCCTGCACCAACGAGACGCCACCAGGTTTCCAGGCCTAATTAAAAGGTAATTGAGTTGGACCGGTTAAGATCTACCTAACCACTGAGCACACATTCCAGACATGGCATGTTTCACCTCTTGAAGAAACAACAAAAAAAACTTTGATATTTAGAGGCGTGCTGTTTTGTCTTGGGTGGCATTACTTTGACAAACAATAATAAGCAGCAGGGTCATTTAGTTATTGAGAAAAAAATCCAGAAGTTTTAACCCAGAAACTCATAAAAATAATTCCACACTTTACTGTTTTTAGCTTTAAAAAGAAACTTTTTAAGCATTTTGGATGTTCATTTACACAATAATACAGCTTTGAGGGCATGAAAATGCAAAACAAGTTTATGAAAATGGGTTTTATAGAGCAAACTGTTAAAAACAAACCTAATACTGATACTGTTTCAGCGCAATTGTGATTTTGTAAAAGGGTGACAGGATCTGAAAATTAGATATTGCCATAGCTCATGTTTATTTATTTATTTATTCATGCTTTCAAATTGCATCATGTGACACTGATTTCTGCTTCTAACAAATTTGGATGAAAAAACTATATTCTACAATACGTGGTACTTATCTAACTTTAGAGTTTTTAGAGTTCCTTTAAAAAATGTAATGAGTTACTTTTTAGTTTAGTTCATTTGGTTTTAGAAATTTAATTTCTGAATTAAAATTATCGTAGTCACATTAAATAAATGAGAGAATGCAGGATCAGACAGAGAAGATGACAGAGCCTTACATTTCTGCAATGGAAAATTCTAATTATTTTGAACACATGGATGAAAAGGATTATCTGAACGGACAGTGATTTTACTTTTTAATAAGACAAAAAGTACAAAAGTAGAAAACACATTGCTTTAAACTGCCATTAATCTGTATATACGGCATGTAGCTCTGGGCTCAGGAAGTTCTCTGAAGATAACATTATTTTTAATGATGTTTTATGTGTTTTTTTAAAGGTAAATGAAAGTTATACAGTGTGTTGTTAATTGCAGAGCTCCTCTATTTAAAAAAAAGAAGAAGAAAAGAAACCCTGCAAGTTCTGAAAGAGATCAAGCCCCAGCCAGGTCAGAAAAAGAAACATAAAAAAAGTAAAGAGGTAACTAAGTAACGCAACTAGCTTTTGGGGAGAGTAACTCAATATTGTGATGCATTACAATGCATTAGCCACAGCCATATCACCCTGCAGCCCAAGACAGGTTATTCACTGAAGCTAAACAGGGCTGAGCCTGGTTAGTACCTGGATGGGAGACCACATGGGAAAACTAGGTTGCTGTTGGAATTGGTGTTAGTGAGACCAACAGGGGCGCTTAACCTGCGGTCTGTGTGAGTCCTAATGCCCCAGTATAGTGAAGGGAACACTATACTGTCAGTGAGTGCTGTCTTTCGGATGAGACATTAAACCGAGGTCCTGACTCCCTGTAGTCATTAAAAACCACACAGCAATTCTCGTAAAAAGTATGGATGTAAATCCGGTGTCCTGGCCAAATTTCTCCATCGACCCTTACCCATCCTGACCTCCCAATCATTGCTAAATGCGCTATATAAACACACATTACATTACTTTCTAAAGTAAATGTTCCTCAACACTGCATTGTATAATAAATATTATATATTGTAATAAATAAAAAAACTACATTGTGAAAAAAATATTAGTTGACTTTACTTAAAAAGTAAGTAAACCCATTGCTTTTAAAGTGATTAGTTGACTTTACTTAAACTCACTGCCCATTGCCTGTAATTATTAAGTAAATGAACTATGTGCATATTTCTAAAAAAAAAAAAAAAGAAAACAATTAAGCAGTGCCAAGTTACACATTTTACAGAATTTACTATTTACAGTGGTACAATAATTTACATGACCAATTCCAAGAATATACCTTTTTAAGCTACTACAAATGTCAATACATGTTTTCTTACACTGCATAGTTAAAGTTTCTAAAGAGTTAATATCGTCTTTAAAGCAGAGATCCCATAATCTCAAAAGCATGAACAAACAGAAACGGATTGACTCATTAAAAACAGGAAACTGTTAACTAACTGTTGTTGTTATTTTTATTTTTTTACAATGTAACAGTCTAACAGCACTCTAATGAGACTTAGTTGACATGTTTCAAAGTTAAGAGACAACAGAACCTTCACAATAAAAGTACAAGCTTATTTTTGCTATATTTTAATTAAGTGAACATGAGGAATGTCTCAACCTACATAAATCACAGCTGAGAACACTTAATATAATGGCAGGAGTCATTTTATTCTTGAAAAAAAAGAATAAAAAGTTGAAAATCTTTTATTCCCAAACCCTCAGGGGTCCTGGAAAATGTGGACTTGGATCCTCCCCAGTACAAGGCTTTGTGCAAAGTGGAGCTGAAAAAGTTACGTCAACTTCATATCGAGGAGATTTGTACTACGGGTCTAACAGGAGAACATATAAACAATACTTCCAAATTTGGGCTAAGAAAAATGCCCATGAGTCAACTGTTTAGAGCAAACAACAAACCTCTACAATGAGTAATTAATAATAAAATGACAAGGAAAGAACACAGAAAGGCAGAGGGAAAAGATATAAAGTACAGAACAAGAAAAAAACAAGATATCTTTAGATAAGGAGAGAGAGTGTAACATAAATCAAAGCTAAGACAGCTTGGCAAAGACTCTTGGGAATTAGGGAAAAGAATAGCGAAACTAGAATAACGGGAAGAGGTCAAAAAGGTTCAAGCCTGTAATACAGACACTTTTGAGGGGTGAGAAATATAAATGACCAGCCACCACCAACATTCGCAGAGCAGTTTCACCATTAGACAAAAAAAAGATTGCAAGAACATTCATCCTCTGATGTTCTCCAGCAGTAAATCTACACAAGCTCCCTATTTAAAGCTTTTCATATTTTCAGACTCACGCATTAACTCAAAGCGCTCTCACAATGGTCAAATTATTCATACCCTTTCACACTAGACAGGTATTTAAAAATTATTAATGGCCAGTTTAAATTTCCCCTTAAAATGGTCTCATGTTGAAACACCTGCAGTTCTTTAGCCGCAGATTTCAGAAGCTGACCGTGATGCACTGTCACGAATTCACTGCGCTGATTTAAATGCAGTATAAATCTAAGTAACATTATGTAAATCCATATAATTCTTTGCAGATCCAACTACATGAATGCTATTTCTCTGATAGACCATTAATCTCAATATTCTATATTTGAAATTATAACCCTTGTATGCATTATGTGATTTCTTTATCTTGTACTAAGGTTTACCCTGGATTAACATTTACATATTTCATGAAAGCACAATGAATGTCTAAAGTATCCCTTACAGGTGAAGATAGGTTTTATTGACATGTTGAACTCTTGCTTGCTTTTGGCTTACATACAAAAACTTCCTCACAAAAAAAAAGGCTGTGCAAAGGGTATAATTTCCTGAGGTGAGAGAGCAATTCACACCATTGCTGCTTTATTATTCTGAAGGTGAGAAGTATATGTACTTTAATTTGATCCTGAGAGAGTGGAAGGATATTACTTACACCGGTTTTGTTGATGTTCTATGAAACCGACAGAACAGTGTGTGCGATATTCACCTTCACACCTGTTTTAGAGAAAAGCAGGATAATTACTTTAATGTGAGAACCTGCTTCAGAATAAACCTTCTGAATAAACTTCCAACACACTGTTGATTATTATGATAGTATTCAATGCATATTAACTATATAGTTGAACTCCTTAGTTATTAATATAATAGAAAAAAAGAAAAAACTACATGATTAACATATGTTATTATAAACATAAACATATTTATTTACATTGTTAACGATTTTTGTAAATTACACAGCATTTAACTGTAATATGAGCTGTAATTTACTGTAGGACAGTTATGCAGTAAGTTACTGTATTTTAAAGTTGCGTTGCGAAAATGATTGTACATGTTACAGTAAAAATATACAATATGGTAAATACCATACATAAATACAGCAAGATAAATGGTGCTCTAAATGTAAATACAGTACTTTTGTTGTAACTGATTTACAGTATGTTATTGGCAAACTGCTAGTAAATTACTGTAGATTATATAGGAAATGGGCGAAGCAGTGGCGCAGTAGGTAGTGCTGTCGCCTCACAGCAAGAAGGTCACTGGTTTGAGCCTCGGCTGGGTCAGTTGGCATTTCTGTGGGGATTTTGCATGTTCTCCCTGTGTTCATGTGGGTTTCCTCCGGGTTTCCCCCACAAGTCCAAAGACATGCAGTGTAGGTGAATTGGGTAAGCTAAATTGTCCGTAGTGTATGTGTGTGTATGAGTGTGTATAGATGTTTCCCAGTGACGGGTTTGCGGCTGGAAGAGTATCCGCTGCGTAAAACATATGCTGGATAAGTTGGTGGTTCATTCCGCTGTGGCGACCCCAGATTAAGAAAGGGACTAAGCCGAAAATAAAATAAAAGAATCAATATACAGGAACTTGTTAACAGAGTGTACTCATTAGCCATCTTCTTCTGTAAACCTAGTTAGTACATCGTTACAGTCACACTTTACGGTAAGGTTTCATTAGTTAACGTACTCTTTGTACTAACATGACATATTAATAAACAATACATATAAATCATGATTCAAAATGTACTATTGCATTTATAAAATCAAAATTGTGCTTGTTAACATTAGTTAATGCACGGTAATTTAACAAGCACTTAACTGACATTAAATAATACAACCTTATTGTAAAGTGTTCTTGCCTTCAGAACTGCTTTAATTATTTATGGCACTAGAGGTTGGAAAGTTTCCTTAGCAATTTTGGTCCACATCGTCATGAAAGTGTCTACAGTTGCTGAAGATTTGTTGGCTGAACATGTAAGTTTGGAATCCAGCACATCCCATAGGTGCTCTACTGGACTGAGGTCTGGTGACTCTAGAGACCATTTGAGTTAAATTTTAGTGAACTCATTGTTATGTTCAACAAAAAGGTTTGAGATGATTTAAGCTTTGTGACACGGGGCTGTATCCTGCTGGAAGCCATCACAAGATGAGTTCACTGTGATCATATAAGGATGGAACTGGTCAGGAACTGTAGGCTTTGGGATTTTAACAAGCCTCAACTTATATGTTAAAGGACTCCAAGTGTGCCAAGAAACTTTTCATCAAGACCAGGCAACCTGTTGTGAGTTTTCAACAGATGAGTGTCACCAGTATGTTCTTCCACTGCTGTAGCTTTACTTGAAGATATTTCTTCCTTTTTTGGACCATGTTCTTTAAACCCTAGAGATGATTGTATGCGAATCCCAGTAGATCAGCAGTTTTCTCAAAGAGTCTATCTGACACCAACAATGTCATGTTCAAAGTCACCTAAACTATTTTCTACTATTTTAATCCTCACTTTGAACTTCAACCTGTTGCAGCCATTTGACTGGCAGATTAGATAACTGCAGTAACTGAGCAATTGATACATATTTAATTATACTGCAGTTTAAGGGCACAATATCTAAAAATATCCAAACCCCACTAGAACAGTGTCGCATATGTTGCTGACTATGTACATGCTTTATCACTAATGTTTTGAAGAATGGTAAAAACCAAAAATTAAGCAATTTTAACTAGTGACAGACGTTGTCCACTGTCTCCATGCTAATGATATCACACACCCATTTCGGTTTGGTACTATAGAAATTTCTGGTTTGGTACTATAGAAAATGGTGAAACACCAAAAACACTTTAATATGTTGTGCGTTTTGTTAGCTTGCACAAAGCAGCATTATAACATCAGCATTAGAACCTTAATATGTATTTAGTAGGATAGACGAGCACTGCTTCATTCCCATTTGAGCACAACCATTCAGTCATTCATTTTCCTTTGGCTTAGTCCCTTTTTTATCAAAGGTCACCACAGCGGAATGAACCACCAACTATAGCCGCAACCCAGTACTGGGAAACTCCCATACACTCTTGCATTCACATACACACTCATTAACTACGGCCAATTTAGTTTATTCAATTCACCTATAGCATGTCTTTGGACTGTGGGGGAAACCGGAGCACCTTGAGGAAACCCACGCTTTGCATCTAAAAACACTTGATGTAGCGCTCAGGAATGGGTTTTTAAAAAGTTCAGGTGACGCAACATTATGAACGTGATGTTATAATGACAATAACGGATCCATGAGAAATAGGAAAACAATATGTTATAAGCACTTAAAGATACAAAATATAACTCAGGATATACTGGACAAAGCCAAAATGAGGTTGTCATGCCAACTTTCTACTATAAACAGAAGCTTGCAACAGTTGCCCCGCCTCCTAGCTTTTCTGATTGGTCCACTGCTTTGGCAGATGACAGTGATGAGCTGCACTGCATTTGAAAGTGGATGACCTTTCAATTTGACATGGTGTCTAAAAAATGTGGTGCTTACATGTGCGGTGCTTCAAAACATACAAGACATGAACACAATGATCAAACACATTCGTCCAGTGTATGTTTACATTGACAAACAATTGAAATTGGAAAAACACATTCTGTGTGAAGCGCCCATTATTCTTCTTCATACTATAACGACAGTAAGTTTTGAATACTTTAGCTTATCCATGAACATGATTTCTGCAGAACATGAGGGCCATAGGAGGTAATGAAGAAAATGACTACCATGATTGCACATTCAGTCACAGGGCTACCCTCTAGTGGCAAAAATTACATATTTTGTTTTTAACAAAGATAATACTTTAAAGGGCACCTATTTTACCCTTCAAGATTTAAGATAAGTCTTTTGTGTTTCCAGAATGTGTCTGTAAAGTTTCAGCTCAAAACACCTATCAGATTATTTATTATACCTTTCAGAATATTGGATTTTCTGCTCTGAATACTCTGTAGCTGTTTTTGTTGCCTGTGCCTTTAATGCTGGTTCTCCCTGCCCACTGTTCCCATTTGCCTGTTGGAGTGTGCCTCAATCTATGCCTCAGATAAGCAGCACAGTGACAGACATGGGAAGCAGATCTCACATAACGTTTATGAGAAGTACTACAGTAAGAACTTTACTAATGATTATTTAATGTATTTGTTGTGGAGTTAATTCAAGCCTTTTAGCAGATCTTTTAATCCTAGTTGCTTTACACACATCCTGTCTTGTTGATATGATTATACGTGTTACTACGGAGACATGTTAATAGGTGGCTGTCAATCAATTCGGCGGGGAAACCACACTCCTATGTCACATAGCGTTGGGTGTCAAAATTTTAGGGATTTGGATCTTATTTTAACATCAGGAAATTCAAAAAAAAGAGACTTATTGACTTTATATCACTCCAATAGGACTGTGGACACACTATACCTACAGTACACACAGTTCTGTCCAAACAGCTTACAAAAGATGATTTTCAACATAGATGCTCTTTAGATAAAACTTCTGTTTCATTTAGGTTGTCAAACTTGTTATATTATGAATTATGCAGGAAGTACACTATCACTGATTGCAGTGCAGTTTAATTTCTTATTATATTTAATAAGAAGAGTGTGAGTTTTCCAGTAAATTCCCGAATGTCAGCTCCATTTAAGCAGCTCCCTCAGCACTGAGCTAAAGCAGAGATTAGTAATCAGCCCAAGGTCTGACAGCAGTTCAACCCCAACTAGTTTTCACAGATCATAAGAATCTCGGCAAATCCCAACTGGAGCTGCGGAGAACAGATAATGACCAAGTGACCCATTAATGCCCCACGCTGAACAAACAGTTGTGAAAATATTTCTGTGAGCGATTGCTTCACTGAGAGAGATAAACGAGAAGCCGCCCCGTAGAGAACACTGAAAGCTGTTTATGTTGCTTGTTGTTCTGGGCCTTGAGCTCATTTGTGTTCTTGACACTAAAACCGGATGAGACCACTGAGATCAGATACTTTATGATAGATGTGCTCTGAAAAACACCCTGCTTCCTGTGCGACCTGCTTCGTCAGATCAAAGGCGATCATGTGGCTACCGATAACCCAACTGCAGCGAGAAAAAGCCATATGGGATGCATTGGAAGGCTTCTGTAAGCAAAACACATAAGATGTTTACAATAAGTGAGGAAAGGACACTTCTACGCTGTTAGCAACCAGAATGAGATGTGGCAAACACAACTGACTACTAATTTCTCAAATGGGAAACAGTCATTAATGCTTGTGGAGAGTTTAGCAGAACTGAAATGAAAGAGCAGCTGTGCAGATTATAAGCCAAATGCACTCTACAATGAAGCTTTTCACTGTTCTTTGTGGGAGGCTGTTGAAGGTTCTAACTGACTACAATTGAATAAGGACATTAAAACGATCACAATATTTTCTGGTATTTATTGTGCTGAGGATTCATTCATTCATTCATTTTCTTTTCGGCTTAGTCCCGTTAATAATCATTGGTCGCCATAGCGGAATAAAACGGCAATTTATCCAGCATATGTTTTATGCCGCAGATTCCTTTCCAGCTGCAACCCATCACTGAGAAACACCCATACACACTCATTCACTAAGGACAATTTAGCTTTCCCAATTCACCTATAGCGAATGCCTTTGGACTGTGGAGGAAACCGGAGCACCCGGAGGAAACCCACACGAACACCGGGAGAACATGCAAACTCCACACAGAAATGCTAACTGAATTTGAACCAGCGACCTTCTTGCTGTGAGGCGATCGTGCTACCCACTGCGCCACAGTGACGCCTTGTGATGAGGATATATATATATATATATATATATATATATATATATATATATATATATATATATATATATATATATATATATATATATATATATATATATATATATATATATATATTTATATTTTTTTCTCATAAATTTTTTATTGCAGTTTCCAAATTTACATACAGATGTACTGTATATAGGGCTTTCCACAATGGGTACATAAAACAACCAAACATCGGAATCCAGAAATTGTAGAAATAAATACAATTATAAAATACAAAAAAATTTCATAAATAAATATCAAGGACACTAAACGAACAATAAAAAAACAATACACTCATAATTGTTTTGTATATCATCAAAAAGAAACTCAATTGTGTACTTTTTTTTTTTTACACATATTGTGGCACCCAGTCTACCCTTTTCGTTTTCTTTTTTATTGCTTATATAACTATATACATATGAAACTGTGAGGATGGTACTTTTATGGTGTTAAATGTTAATTTTTATTTATTTGTTTCTTTTTTAAAAAGGTATTGTTCCTCTCACTAGCTTTCTTTTATGTTCTCTCATTACAAAAAATAATACACAAAATAAAATTCACATCTTTCTGACTATACAATCTACTACAAATCTGGTCTTAATGGAAGAATATATTTTACCCATTTTCTCCATGTCTCATTAAACTTCTCAGTCTGTAAACGACGATTCATTATTAGCCTCTCCATCTTAGATTTCATAAATTATGTCAAACCAGTCACTAATTTGAGGTGTTTTGAGCTGTAACCATTTTTGGTTATGGCTTTTTTACAGGCTATCAGCTAAATTTTCAGCAGTTTTTGTCAGATTTTCTTCTAAAATAGCATTTTTTTGTTGGGAAAGAAAAATCAATGGGGATATGGAATATATTCTCTAAACATTTATGAATTTCTTGCCATGATGAGAATATTATTGATGAGAATATACTGTCATTAAGGGTATTTATTTAAGTCATTATATTCTTACATTCTATTTATATATATATATATATATATATATATATATATATATATATATATATATATATATATATATATATATATATATATATTATTGCATTACAGAAGAATTGACTGTCACTGTATTGATTGCTATAAAATAGTATTTCTTGCTGAATCTGTGATATGAAACCACATCTGGCCAAACACTTCAGTAAATCTCTATTTGTAAACAGGCTCATGCACATGTAAAACTGTATTGCACACATGCTGCTGTAGTTTCTTCATTGCACAGACTGACTTTTATCAATATTAGTATGATAAGACACATTTTTATCGTAGGAAGTATTTTTAAATGTATACTGCAAATGATATGATATGATATATGCCTAGGTACAATACATTCCACATTTCTGTTGCCATACATAATTAAAATAATATATACTTTATATGATGGCACAATTTAGACATTGTGTTGACCAGTGTTGGGAAAAGTTACTTTTGAAGGTAATGCATTACAATATTACTTTGTTACACTACAGAATGTTACGTTTACACACATCCACAAATTAGATGTAAACGCATCAACATTTTACAGCATTAAACTAACTACTCACTACTCTTTTGTACTTTTGAAAGGTCTACATTGAGTAACATTTACAACAGATACTTTTACTCAACTTGCACTACATTTTTGGGCAAGTAATGGTACTTTTACTTATGTATGTTTTTTTCAGCTCTCTTTCCACTACTGCCTGTATGAGCAACTTATAATGGCTAACGTAGGTATAGCTACACATTGAAAGTAAATGTAAATATTTCATATTTAACATAACTGCATACTAAAATAACAAAATTCAAAATATAATCTATGCTCTTATATAAACATTATGATCAATCACCACCAACGTTAAGAAAATTATGACTTTAAAAGGCTTTTATTATTTATTTTTATATTTATCGTACTTTTCAAGATTTTTGAAGATAAATTCTTTTCCTCAAATAAATCTACTCGATGACGTCAAACGTGATAAAATACAACATGTATATTTTAATGCCTTATATTTATGATGTTTTTCTGTTATCCTTTTAAAGTCCCTAGTTACCAATCATTTTAACTGTTCCATACAACATAGAATGAGATCCAGTCAGTTTAAACATTCAATGGGTGATAAGTTTCTGTGCTTAGCTTTAGCAATGTTCTGAGGCTTGGTTTGTTTTTATTGCTGTGTGTATATGTGTGTATGTGTGTGTGTGTGTGTGTGTGTGTGTGTGTAGAGAAAGGTTATGATTTCAACCTGAACGGCAAGAGGTCAGGACAGATGTGTATTTGTCTTGCTCTGAATGCAAGTCTGGGGATGTTATTAATCACTGGTGTTTTACTTTAATGGAGTTGGTGCTATTCATCATGATCGCCCACTGAAAGTTACCTGTTGAGAGTGATTAATACAGAAAGCGGCCACCGGAAGAGGAATGAAACCACTCTACAACTCTTGTTATTTCAACACAAGTGAGTGCAAACATATTAGTACCTTCAGTTTAGGAGATTTATTGAGTTTAATCTGGAAAAAAAATAAACTTATTGAAGCATTTAAGAACAGATTATGAAAAAAAAGGTGTACAGCTGTGAATTTTAAGATTTTAAGCATTTTTGGCTGTTCAGAAATTCTTGTTTCAGTCAAATGTAAAGAATGGATTTTTTTTTATCAATACATTTTTTAAAAGTTTAAAAGCAATTCAATTTTTTTCATTTATGAGTTTGTGTCTAGATTTAAATTGTGATGCATATTTTAAAGACTCTAAAAAGGAGTCTTTTTTTCTCTCAAGCCATACTGTATATCTCCAATTCAACAGCATTAGTTTTAATATCTGCAAATGTTTTTATATCTGCAAAGATTTTTTTTTTACAGAGGGAGATGCTCATGCATAATTTCTCTGCTTATATGCAAAACTTTAAAGACACAAAAATTGTAAAGATTTTTTTATATATATAAACAGTATGTCAAAAATACATCATACCAGACTTTTGGGCTAGAACTATAACATTTTGTGCATATTTAATTCAATTATTCACATATGTCACATTTAAGAATGTGTTTATAAAACCTGTAATACAAAAAAGGTAAAACTTTAGTTTAGGTCACAGTATTAACAAGCCATGAACTAACACTACTAGCATAATAAACTACTAATAAGATGTTTATTAATTGTTAGTAAGGTAGAAGTTGTGTTTTGGTTTTGGGTAGGATTAGGGGTGCAGAATAAGATTGTGCACTGCAATTAAAAAATCCTGGGTGCCTTAAATTTTTAAGCTGAATCAAATTAACTTTATGAGTCCATTGAACTTATATTAAGTTAAACTGATTTAAAACAGCTTGCATAACTTATAAAATTAAGTTAGAACATGATTAACTTAAACATGGACTGTCAGGACTAATTGATCATATAATCTTTTACAATGTACTTTATAACTACTAATGGACAGTTAATATGACAGTTAATATATAAACATGCAACAGTTAATAGTTAATAACATGAATTGTATCCTTAACTAAAGTGTTACCAAAAAAATAATTCTTAATAATAATAATAATAATAATAATAATAATAATAATAATAATAATAATAATAATAATAATAATAATAATGCAATCAATCAACTGGGGAATAATGGTGATAACTAGTCACTTTTTTACCATACTCACTTGTAATGTCTATACTTAAAGGGATAGTTCACCCAAAAAATGAACTACTCACCCTCGAGCAGCAGCAAAGCAGCCACTGAAATCCATAGGAACAGAAAACACTATGGAAGTCAATGGCTGCTGCTTTCCAGTATTCTTCAGAATTTCTTATTTGTGTTCAGCAGCAGAAAGAACTCAAACAGGTTTGAAACAAGTGAAGGGTGATTAAATGATGACAGGATTTTCATTTTTGGATGAACTATCCATTTAAACAAATGTGATAAATCCACTTATTTAAATGTAGATTTCATGTTGCTTTTGCATAAATAACAAAAAGCGTATTAACACAAAGTACGAAATCAATGAGGGGTCCAAAAACGGTTTAAGTCCCCCGGTCAAACAGCTCTCTTTATCCCATACATGAAATTGAGGGGAAGTTTAGACGCCTTTCAAGACCCACAAAAAATATCTGAAGGGCAACCTGGTGTATCAGACCTCCAAGCTCTGCTGACCTTTGCCTCTGTACGCCTGGGTTTCTAAAAACACTAATGCTTAGGGATTTCACACGCTCAGAGAGGCGCAGAAGCATGTTTTCCTGACTGAGATTGTCTTTAAAGAGCTTTGTGCAGCTCTGAAGGTGTGAAGGATAATAAAGCAGGGCTTACAGCTCGCTTAGCCTTTTTAGCAGCATTACAAATTGGACTTGCGTTCCTCAGATAGAAGCAGTTCACTAAGCCCAGCTGAGTCAACAGCATCAGGGAGGGAAATCCAGCTACCTGATGGAGGTCAGAGAGGAAGCAGACGCAGAGATGAACAGCAGGACACACTGAAGGTACATTTATTTATCCACACCAATCATCAGAGTGCAGAAGGTCAGATTTATCAAGAGGAAAGCATGAGAATGAAAAATGGATCTCATTTTCATTCATTCATTCATTTTCTTTTCGGCTTAGTCCCTTTATTAATCTGGGGTGGCCACAGCGGAATTAACCGCCTGGATATCATTTTTAGAAAGCAAAATAATGTAACACAAAAATACATAATAACTTTAAAAATATTGCTGGTGGATGAAAGATATTGTTATTGCTATATTAAATATTTCATATCAATATTAGTCTGCGCAATAGCCTAGTGGTTAGCACGGCAACATGTGGTGCAATAGCATTTCAGGGCATCCCAAGTTAGAATCCCGGCTTGGACATTTCCTGACCCTGGCCACCTCTCTCTCTCCCACTTCACTTCCTGTCTAAATACTGTCCATCAAATGAAGGCAAAAAAGACAAAAATAAATCTTTAAAAAAAAACATTTAGTAATGTAATAAAAATATTTTTTAAAACAATAAAATATATATTTTTTAATTTAATGTTTTATTTTATTAAATTTAACTTTTTCTTGGTGGTTCTAAATTGAAGACCATCTGGAAACTTTAAAGGGGACCAAAGTCTTACTTAAAATTATATTATTATTATTATTATTATTATTATTATTATTATTATTATTATTATTATTATTATTATTATTATTATTATTATTATTATAAAAGCATTATTAGTAGTTATTAAATATTAATATGAAATAATGCTTAATATAATTTAGTATTATAATATTAATCATATGAAATATTGCATTATTTAACATGTAAATTAAATAACAATTTAAAGATTCTAAGTTTGACTTTAATAGCAAAACAAACAAAAATAGTTTTAATATATTTTAAAGTATCAACATGTTGTTAAGAAATATTGTTGCTAAGAAATAAAAAGATTGCTCTTGCTATGAAATAAACTTTACTCCAAACTTTAATCCAAAATTAATATCCTTAAAAGACATAGGACATATTACAAAACTTTCTTGTCAAATTATTGTAAAATAAGTCCCTTTTTGTTAAAAGTAGATAATTTGAAGAAAGTTAAAAACTGGTCAAATTTGTAAATCATGTATGAGTCAATGGCTACCAGTTTAAAATATACATAATAATATATATATATATTTTATGGTCAACAGAAAAAAGAAAGAAACTAAAACCAGTTTGGGGTGAACTACCCCTTTAAATGATAAATTCACAAATAAAACGTAAATTATAGAAGATCAGATTAAACTGATCGATGTGCTCTTCTCACTCTATTGATCTCCTGACACTCTAAACACGAGTAGATCATGGGAAAACAGGCCGGCTGACAGAATAATATATTCTCAGCATAAAGGGCCCCACACAGTGTATACACATACCTTAAGCAAGCAAAGCTAAATATAATGTTGGAATGGGGAACACTGTGCCACATATATTTTTCTCTGGCCCCGTGGGATCAGCAAAGATTGCAGTCAATGTTTGGTCTTATCTGATAGAGACTGATGGATTTAGCTTCTCGCTCCAGTTTTACTTGCGAATTCCATGTTCAGCATTTTTTTCCCTTTGTGAATGGTTGTAGAATAAAATAGATGAACTGTTACTAACATTACTGCATGTGCAAAAGCACAATCATCCAAAAAAATGACTAGGTTTGCATTTCTTGCACTTGCTGAAATTACACTCAGCTTTGAGCAACATTTGAATGATTGACTAGCTGTTAAACTCAAGCTCTTTGAAGAAAATACGCCAGGAATAGAGTGATTGCGCAAATAAATTCACAGCCAATGTCCATATTTTACCAAGATAAAATTCACCTCCTCTCATTTTTCAAGAGCTAAAAATGTGTTTGTGAATATGAGCAGAGGTGGCCATGCTTACAACAGAATATTAGCCCTTTCTGGCACTTTCCCAAAGAAATGCACACGTTCTTTAAGGATGGGAAATATACTTTATCCCTGTGGCAAAACATCTGCTCCTCACGTACTGTATGATTCGTAATTTGTAGTGTTTTGAAACCAATAGAACATTTGTCCTCAACTCCTCACCTCTCATTGACATGAACAGGATCTCTTCTAACAATTTTAGCTGAATTGACTCTATACCTTTGAGAATCTGTTTACTGGCCACTGCCTGAGTGCTGAATTATTCTGAATAGTGTTTATTTAAAGTGAAGTATGGAGATATCAGTGACCTGAAGGCTTTAGATGTGTCAGTAGATACATCTAAAGCCTTCTATATAGTTCACAACTATATATAGCTCTATAGAGTGGTTTCCAGTTTCAAAAGTTAATATGCAATGTTCTGATAGGGTCATTTAAATCATCAATGGAAAACTGGTTGAGTAGTTTGACTTATTTTAATTACAGATGATGAATGGATCTTTAACGAAATGTGGGTAATAAATCATCAGTGAGCACCAATAATGGAATTATTTTCAATAATCAGAGTAAGGACTGAATCAGTCATTTTTACGCTACATGTTTATGTCATACAAACCTCATCAATCTTGTTTACATGTAATTGTCATTAGACTGAATATTCCCTAAGAGGTGTAATAATTTTACAACCATTATTCGCATAAACTATGGCACAAATGAGGATATCATATACTTACAAAACAAGAATATAACACGCATTAAAATCCAGCTTAGCTTTTGAAACAAAGAAAAGAATTTACCCAAATGATGGTTGTTTTGTGAAGTTTCACAAAATTTCCTAAAATGTTTGCAATGGACACTCATTTGTTTTGTTTTTTTTCTTTTAAAATAAATGTAGATGATTCATTTATTCTGATGGTTCATGAGCAAAAAATCAAATAAAAAAAGGTACAATTAGGGGAGCATCAAAAAAAGATTTAAAACCATAAAAAGTCTATCAAAAAAACACAACTTAACATTTTACTCTATGCACATATTAATAACAAATCCATGGAACTAAAATCACTTTAAAGTGGTCTCTTCCTCAAAGTAGTAAGCATGCTGGTACACACACTTGTACATAAACCTGTACAAGCATACTTATAACTTTTAAATGCTTATTATTTGTTCATACCCCACCCCAACCCTAAAACCAACCTTCACAGCAAATCTATAGCAAAAATTAAATGTGATAAAACCCTGTTAAGTATGATTATGAAGCATTTTAAATTACAAAGACACAAGGTGTGTCTTCAAAAACCACTTTAAAAGAGAAGAACTAGGTCATACCCATGTCATAATACAAATATCTGTCCTTGTAAACCACCCAAATCTGCACACACACAACAAATAGCAGCAAGTGGGAATATTTCTAAAGTGATGCTACAACAGCAAGTCATACAATATCCCATTCCCTGCACATAAATAATATATTAAACACTGTGGGTCTTTCGTTCTAGTATAAATCATTTAATCATCCAGAATTGAGCTGCTATTCCCTCCACTCTTATTGTGAGTTCAGTCAAATTATTAGTGCACTTAATTTGACATCTGATTAGTCAAAAAAATCTGCTTTCTTTGAAAGGTTCCAAAGTCACAGCAGGTCCAGAGTTCACATAACCTTCACTTAATTAGATTCAACTAAAACCGGGAAGATGAAGTAAAAAGGAAAGTCCCGAAAGGCCTAAATGATTGTCTGCCAAAAAGGACAGATTGTAAGAAATAAACTCTTGCTGCTAAAAGTAAATTAGGAAGTGCAGCACAAGCTGACATTATACAAATGCAATGTCACCAGACCCAGAGTACGATAACAAGGGTCCTGGGAAGAGGAAACCACTCAAGTGGTGTAGTCTGCGTACATTTTTTTTTTTGTGAATGAATGAAGGAATTTGCAGTGATCTATTTGGCCCTAACTGGCACCTTGACCAGGTGCTGACAGCAGCAATGTTGGGTGCCGAGCAAGAAAAACAAAGAACGCAGCCAAGAACATGCTCTGTTTGTAATGCCAATCCAATCCATGTCAACATGATTTCCTTCCTGACTGCCAGAAAACTAAAAAGTACAAATAGTTTTGTTCCTCTCAGTTACGTTTAATTGAAAAAAGCTACTTAGGTGTTGACAGACCGGTAACAACTGTGCAGGTAAAGATTCGGGACTTTAGACAGCCTACATTTATATCCATTGCCAAAATCCACAATGGACAGCTTTGGACATCCTGTAACATTGTAAATAGGCATTGCATAACAAGACCCTTCAAACAGTCATAAATCATTCCCTCCAATGTCATTTCACAGTTTATTTTTGGTTATGCTGACTTATTTTTTTTAATCTTCGGGTACAGTGAACCTCTAAGATGTCAAAAGCAAAAGATCTGTTACCTTCCAAACATTTCAGCACATTCTGTTCACATATTCAAACTATTATCAGATGATTCTTCCTGATCCTTCACATTGCACAATGTCCCCTCATAATAAATGAACAAGAGCAGGATGTGTCTCCAAGAGAGGATTGTGCAACTAATACAAATTTGTGCAAGATGTAAGATTGATCACAGTATGGCTTACATGACCTGCAGTTGATTTCTGAAATGCATGTCCAGGTGTCCAGTTTTCACCAACAGAAACAAAAAATCATAAAACTGGACATGATTCATAGCCTGTGACTCTGTCAGGGTGGATTTGTAGCTGGTTAGACTCATTTAAGTGTTAAACAGGTATTCTCTCTGGACCACTACAGTGAAGTTGCACAGCTTCAACCTTGATTCTTCATGACGTTACAAACTTTGTAGAACATGACTTTACTATGTTGGAACAAATTGGGTCTGAACCCTTGAGGTCTAGCTTAAGGTCTGATCTCTCAAGTTGCTTAAATGACAAAAGGTCTACACAAGCACTGTCCTTTATAATCAGACAAATTTATATATGTATATGCACTTGGCCAATTTATTTAAACCTAAGTAAGTACACCTGCTCTTTTACATAAATATCTGCTAATCTAACCAGCCAATCATATAGAAGCAGCTCAATGCATTTAGACATATAGACACAGTATGCTAAAGTTCAAAACAAGCATTGGAATGGGCTACAGCATCAGAAGAGCACATTGGTGACACAGAACAGAAGGAATCAAAAGCGTTGTGGAAATTCATTTGATTACAGTTGATCCAACAGTTTGATTCCAATTTTGGACTTTTGAAGATCTCAAGAGCATTGCTGTCTATGGTAGGTCAGAGAACTTTCAGATTTCATCTAAAATATCTTCATTTGTTGTCCAATGATGAATAAAGGACTCAGTTATTTGAACGACATGAGGGTGACTATTAATAACAGTACTTTCATTTTAGAGTGAATTAACCCTTTAAAATTCCATAGCCCACTTTAGCATTGCTGTTGACCATGTCCATCCCTATATGATCACAGTGCACCCACATTGTGATGGGCACAGGCAGTATAAAGAAGATCCACAATACATAGCTCAAATCATCTCAAAGTTGTTTCTTGCACACAAAAACAAGATCACTAAACTCAAATGGTCTCCACCGTCACCAGATCTCCATATTATAAAGCGCATATGGGTTCATGGATGCTTTGATGTCTATGAATTGTTTCCAGCACCTTGTTGAATCTCATAGATATATCCACTAGATATTGCATACGGACTCTGAGCATGCGTCAATAGCCCCGCCTCATTTGTACAGTGCTCCCAGCACAATTGTCAAATAAACCGCACTATTCAAGACAGCGTGCCAACGTGAAGATGCTGGACTTTAGCACTGTGTACGGGTGTAGTAACGAGCAAACAAAACAAAGCACAAAGGCAGAACATTTCATAGGAAATATTTTTTTGTTTGTTATGAACTTTTGTGCTAAACAAGTAACGTTATTGATGCTATTATATAGTCTCTTACTGCACTCACCATAAGGCAAAGTAGCACCAACTTGCACTAAATACCAGGCTTATGCTAGTTTTGTTGAATAAAATAAGCAAACAAAGCAAAAGAAATATGACAAGATGCTGTAGTGCCAGAAACTTGTATTATTGTCGGCTAAGTGAATGAGTCGTTCATAATTGAGATTCATTCACAAACGAATCGTTCGCTCTGTTAGAATGAGTACGGAAAGCAGGAGGGGGGGGGGGGGGGGGGGGGTGTTTCAGGACACGGATTAGATTTTTTTTAACAGGTAGGGTGGATAGTATATTTTCATGAACACAAACACATGCTCTTTGCCAGGAATGCCCATGCGCTCACTTATCCATCAATGTCAAAAAGTGATGTTAAATTACAATTTTCCTAATTTAATCAAATATTAGCATACTGACCACTGGGAAAACTCCCGATCATAGATATATGTATATATGTGTATACCTCTGGCTCTGGATGGCCTTTGTCCTTCACTACAGCTTGGTCCCGCATTCATTTCAAAGGAGCGCTACTACCCTGTACTAAAATAGCAGCTCTATTGACACGTTCCTTCCAATAGACAACAACAGGGTAACAACATCTAATGTAAATATCTATGGTTGAATCTATTCTTCAAAGAATTAAGGCACTTCTGAAAGCAAAAGGGGGTCCAACCCTGAACTAGCAAGGTATACCTATTAAAGTAGCCTGTATATATTTTAAATACATTCAAGCATGACAAGATCTAAAACAAAGTCCTCTTTTAGACTCCCAAGAGAACTTTTATTCATTTCATCATCCATGATTAATAAGAATAATATCAACAAATGTCAGTCAATGGTTTTTCTTGTGCTTGACAAAAGCAGCATCTGTTTCCTAGAGTCCAAGCGGGGCTCAGTGAACATTCACTAATGCTGGAAGTGAGGACAGAACTTTGGATTGGCACTCGACTGGACTTCAGGGTCTGTAGTAAATGATCTGTGACTGCTCATTTTTTTGACTTAAATAACTTGAACCTCAGAACCCATGTGGGCGCCCTGCCCTGGGCCAGACAGACAATCTGTAAGCCTTCAGTTTCTTCTAGACTTTAGAAAATATCAGTGGCTCCAAAAGCTGACATGGGCAAAAGACAGAACGATACGGGCGGACAGTTCTTTTGACCTGAGACCTTAAAGTCTGTGACTGAGTTCTGGGTAAACAAAAAGCTCACATGTTGATTGGAAGCGCAGGTCTGTCCCCATTCAATGGCATAGACTAATTGTCCAAACCCAAGGTTAAAGCTTGAGAAAACAGCCAAGGAAAGAAACACTGACCTTTTGAAATTGCAAAGACACCACATCAGTTTGTTTTCCTCAACATCGTAACTCCTCAAAAAAAGGATGTGTGCATCAACTCCTGTGTTGCAACCTACCACAGTTACATTTCCTGTAATCTATTCATGGGATCTCCATTGGGACGCTTCGTTTTTGCTGAATAAGTCACCACACTCCTGTAAAAGACAATGCCACACACATCTGTTTGTCTCATTAGAGATAATAAAGGGCAAGGTTATATCGGGGCACTGAACTCCTCTATTCTTGCATTTTGAGAATGATGCTCGAACATCAGCATTTCTGAATGATGAAGGCCTAATTTCTTCTGCTTATTGTAAAACACTAATTATCCTCATAAACAAAATAGCAAAGACTGCAATTACTTGAGTTAGCTGTATTGCTTCAAGTAGTCTACATACCATCGAGAACACTCATCTTTCACAATAATACATACATGTGTTTGTAAAAGATAACTAAAATGAATGATAGAAAAATGACAGTCTAAAACCTGTTAACTATACATTCATTCATTCATTCCTTTTCAGCTTAGTCCCTTTATTAATCTTGGGTCGCCACAGTGGAATGAACTGCCAACTTATCCAGCTTATATTTTTCCGCACCGGATGCCCTTCCAGCAGCAACCCACTGGGAAACACCCTAACACTTCAATTCACAAACATACACTACGGCCAATTTACCTTACCCAATTCACTTATACCACATGTTTTTGGACTGTGGGGGAAACCGGAGCACCCGGAGGAAACCCACGCCAACATGGGGAAAACATGCAAACTCCACACAGAAATGCCAACTGACTCAGCCAAGGCTTGAACCAGCGACTTTCTTGCTGTGAGGTAAAAGCGCTACCCTCTGCACCACTGTTTTTTTTATTTTTTTGATTGCATGCATTTATTTTTAGATAAATATTAGGGGTGTGACGAGATGCTTACACCACTAGACGAGACAAGACACAAGATTGGGTTCACGAGAACGAGACAAGATTTTTACACAATTTTTATGAAATCTTTATTGATGAAATGCATGAATGGAAAATATTTTATTCAACTGATAAAAAACACAAATTGCTAAATTATTTAGATGCTTTTAAAAATCAACTTTTAATGAATGTTATTTTACTTCTATTTTAATGAATTCCATGCTGTAAAGGACATGAAAACACTGCAAAATATTTTGCTAATATATGAATGAAAAATAGTGTTTATATAAAATTTGTAATATTAGCAAAACATTTGCTAATATATGAATGAAAAATAGATTTTTATTCAACTGAAAAAATTGCAATATTAATTAGGTGCTTTTTTTAAATCAACTTAAAATGAATGTTATTTTACATTTATTTTAATTAATTATGCCACGAATGACATGCAAACACTGCCAGGCGTGTGCAAAGCACTAGATGTGTGGTTCAAATCCAATCCTGCCTCCAATCTTAATAGCTAAATTCGCCCTCACGATCCATCATAACATCACAAATCACAAGACAACTTTTCTAGACAATCTATCTATCTATCTATCTATCTATCTATCTATCTATCTATCTATCTATCTATCTATCTATCTATCTATCTATCTATCTATCTATCTATCTATCTATCTATCTATCTATCTATCTATCACATTTGCAACTAATACAGAAATAAGCCCTCACGGCTAGCCATAAAACGAACTTTATCCATGATTGATTTGATTCTCCAGCACTCAGTGTGTAATACAGTATGTCTGCCGGCTCAGGGGGGTGTGATGCCTCATTAATAGTGTTGACACAGTGAATTCTTTCTCATAAAGGGAGACGTGAACACAAAGGGGAGGAGGCACATGGGAGAGGAGGGAAACTCTGTGAAAGCATGTTTCCTACTGCAGGAAGAGCTCTAAGCCCACAAGACCTGACCATAAAAGTGCCAAAGCTGTATTTAACACACTGATCCATTGAAGATGTCACACCTATATCTGCAGCCTTGCTTTTATTTCTCAATTAGATTTTACAAGTTACCTTAATGTTATATTTTCTTAAAAACTAATTAATAAAATGAATTTTAAATGATAGCACTACTAACAATGTTTTATTTTAACAGTATTTCAATTAACAATGTATGTACTGTATGTAACAGTTTTAGAAGTGAAAACCTGTATGATTCACAGAAAAACACACATTTACATATGGAACAGAAGAAAGTTCCATATGCTGGATAACATAAGCAACAGTTATTTTTACTATGGTGTTGCTGCTTATATGGAGAAGAAAGTATTACTCAAATCAAGCAGAAAAAGCTTCACTTTGCTTAACCTGCTGTACACACCAAGAAAACCAAGTCTATTTCCACATCACTGATGTCACTTCAAAAAGCTTAATTGAGGTTTGAAGCAGATGCAGACTGGACAGAACCTAAAGCCTCCACTGAGCAGAGTGGACACACTGATCTCAGAGCAGTGCCAACACAAGGAGGAGGAATTGGGCTCAGAGGACACAAATCCAGCAAAATGATTTATCTGTG
This sequence comes from Danio aesculapii, assembly GCF_903798145.1. Classification (NCBI taxonomy): domain Eukaryota; kingdom Metazoa; phylum Chordata; class Actinopteri; order Cypriniformes; family Danionidae; genus Danio; species Danio aesculapii. Next base: position 22,545,931 of record NC_079447.1, on the reverse strand, counting down.
GGCTAAATAAAATAGACTGAAATGTTGTTATTATATACCTGCATTTCATATTGATGATGTACTGCCGAAATATGGAGCTAATAATTTGCCAAAACAATCTGAATTTGTATTGTGTTAATTTGAATTATTGACAATTGTAATTTAATAAATCTGAATTTTTATATGCCGTTAAAAGAATTTAGAATTTAAATTTCTTAATTTGAATTTTAATTTCATAACTTGAATCTTGAACATCTGAAATGTAAGACAACTGAATTTTTCAAGGCTTCATTTTTTATAGACGTATTTTCAAACTTCAGATTTTTCATGTTCTGAATTCACTGCACATATCCAGTTCGTAAAAATACAGTTTCAAACTATCAAGATGAAGAAATTCAGAACATTGAATTCAATATTGTAAAATTCAAAACCAGAAATTCAGATTCAACAGAATGTAGGTCAGGGGTGATCAACAGGGTCAAACTAAGGTCTGAAAAAATACTCTTCACAAACCTGCAGGTGATTTCACACACACTACCACTTCTGTAAGAACGGGGTTTTTTTTAACTACAATGGTCCGAACTGTACATTTCTTGTCAAACCATCCTTCTGCAATCTTATACCAAAAACGTAAATAGAGGCAGCATTAATATCTAAAAATGTGGGAGAGCTTTGCTATTATGTGACTGCATTGCATTGAAGTATGAAGCAACTAAGTGTTGATGTTAAATCAAAAGTAATTCACAAATACTTGAAAATAAAATGATTTAATGGCAATAATTTTCTATGCTTACAACTGAATTAGTTACAAAATAACTACATAAAATGATAAAGCTTAAATGTAAAATAAAGTTACCTGTAAGAGAGAGAGTGGGAGAGAGACAGTGGGAGGGAGAGAGAGACAGAGACCAGAGAGTAGGCCTCAAATGGCCCATTTCCACTGAGTGGTACAGTACGATACGATTTAATTCGGTACATTTTTATGGCCGTTTCCACTGCCAAAAGGTACCTAAAAGCGAACCGTACCGTACCACTACCACAAATGGGTACCAAAAGGCGGAGCTATTGGTTTACAGAGAAATGTCACTCGTGCATACAAGCAGGAGAATGAAAACAAAGATACCGCCATTTTTAAATACACAGCCGAGACATTACATCGTAATACGTTATGCATATAATAACGAGCCATGGTCGACCCGAGCTTAAATAAACCTTGTCGTCGTCTTGATGAACAACCACAAAGCTAAGAAGAACAAAATCCGCCGTGTCCTGTTTTTGTTTTACGAGGCAATCTAAAAGTGCAAGCGGTTTCACTTTCTCCAGACAGCTCGCAATCGCTCGTGTGCGCGTCTATATTTGTAATAACGAACTTCTTGAGCTGATGATAATAACGTGATTATTGAAGCCGCGAGAGTGAAGCGCAAAAAAAAACCAAGGAGAAGCCTGAAAAAACAAAGGAGTGAATGATTCTTTCACCAACCTAAAACATGTAAAAACTGCCATGTTTAATTATTATCATCACCTTTTGGACTATTATGAACTCGGAATGACTCAATTACTTTCTAACAGAAGTTACATGTGCTGATAAAGATACAGATGAGAGGTCTGCTCTGACTGGGTTATGTGTTGCGTGTTATTTTTGAACCCAAATATGGACTAAATGTATGTTGTGTGTAGTTTTTGAACTGAACTTGAACACTACAAACTGAACTACACTGTTCCTATTTACTGTGACCTTTTATGTGAAGCTGCTTTGACACAATCTACATTGTATAAGCGCTATACAAATAAAGGTGAATTGAATTGAAATAGTTTTTCTGTAATTGGTAACATATCGGAGACTGCAAGGGGCTGTATGTGTTCATATATGTTGCATTTATTTATTTACTTTATATAATTGCAGACGTTACAGTAGGCTACTTCGCACAGTCATTGATCTGCAGTTATAATCAAATCATGATCATAGAAAGTTTAGTAATGAACATTTATACACAAGTATTTGTGTATAAAGCATCTGTTTTGTAAGGTTCTTCTCGTATGATATGTGAACGACCCGTACAGCTTTACTTTGAACATACATTAGGACACACAAAGGTTAAACCTTTGTATTTTTCTCTATCAAACCCCTAGGTTTTACCCACATTTGTCAACAAGAGATTTAAAAAAAAGAAATTATGCCATGGTATCCATAATCCTGGACCAGGCCGTATGCTGAGCTGATGCTGTGGTTGTCATGGAGGAGTGGAGTGCATGAAACTGATTCCTGAAAGACCCTAGTGACCGACAAGTCTACGCATTGATACTGTGGGCCCAACCTGAACACCTGCTGGTGTCCTATTCACACCTGCTGTTCTCCAAGATGGACGTCCAGCATTCTCCAGCCTCCGGCGCCTAGACTGCAGCTCCACACAGAAAGTTTGGCCAGAGGAAAAATAGTCTTGGCCAACAGAGCCTGGATTCTCTCAAGGTTTTTTTTTCTTCACTTCATCAATTGGTGAAGATTTTTCCTCGCCACTGGCTTGCTTGGTTTGGGACTTGTGAAGCTGTGCATCAATGGATTTGCACTTCAGTGTTTGAACTTTCAGCAGTGAAAATTTAAACCACACGGAACTGAACTAAACTGAACTTCAACTCTAAAATCTGGACTTTACTAGAACATCTATGTTAAAATGCTTTAACACAATCTACATTGTAAATGAAATATAAATGAACATTAATTGAATTGAAAATCATTTAAAACATACCAAACTGAGACATCTAATCTTTGACCTACAGTGCGTACTGCATTTCAAGAAAGAAAGAAACTCATACACCAACAGCTCCAATGAAATATCGTTTTAGGATGCAGCAGTTCTTTTATTCTTCTCCAAATAACCACTAAACCATTGGCTTTACACTGAATTATGCATCATACGTCTGTTCAGTGTCAGCGCAGCCTCAGACAGCAGACTGGATAGACATGTAGTGTTTTGGGTTGTGTGCACATATCTGTGGTTATTAATCTCAGGCCTTCAACTCCTCCGAACTGTAACCCCCTGGAGCTCAGCCGGTGTATGGGGTCCCTCCAATGCCATTGCCGAAAAGACAGCACATACATCAACCCCTCACACATAGTCAAATTGCAGCCTGGCCAGATGTCTACTTGTAATCATTATTTCCACTGCAGCTGCTTTTTCTCATGTTTCACAACGCGAACATACCTGAGAAAAGTATAACACAACGAGGCCCTTGATTGTGGCTCCAGCAAACTGAGGATGATTGGAGCCCTGTGAGACTCGGTCAAGTCATTTGTATTTCTGTAGTGCTTTATGCAATGATGTTCAATACAAATGCCATGGTTGAAGGATGTGATGTCTCTGCCAAAAATGATGACTATTAGATTTTTACCATGATTTACAAAAGACACCCACTTTAAATAACAATATAGTTTATGTAGCGAAAAAAAATCGACTCTAAATTAGCTTATCTGTCACTTTAAATTTCATCAAATTTAGTATTATTATTAATTTGTTCTTATATTTTAATAGGCACAGGTTTTTACATACACTTAACTTTTTTGCTACTTGTTCAAACTACTTATTTAAATGAGCTGAAACACAATTCTTAATATTTTTTTGGGACAACTTCATTGTTTTATGTTCAATCCACTTAAATTTGTTTTGTTAACTTTATCGACAACATGATTGAATTTTGTAGAACCCTGCATTTTTTAAAGTGTAAATATGTTATGCTGAATGACGATGAAACACTTCAAATTTTTTTTTACGAACATTATGCTTTCTAAGCAGCACAGTGGCTAAGTGGTTAGCACTGTCGCCTCACAGCAAGAAGGTCGCTGGTTCTAATCCCGGCTGGACTAGTTGGCATTTATGTGTGTAATTTAAATGTGGGTTTTCTCCGGGTGCTCCGGTTGAAGTGAACTGAATAAACTATATTGTCCATAGTGAATGAGTGTGTATGGGTGTTTCCCAATACTGGAATAGTTGGTGGTTCATTCCACTGTGCCGACCTCTGAAATAAAGACTAAGCCGAAGGAAAATGACTGAATGAATTTTGCTTTGCGTTCATCAAAATCCCTTTTGTTAATATAATTTGATGCAAATACCAATCATCTTCGACCAATAGCTAATTTTACATTTACATTTATTCTTTTAGCAGACGCCTTTATCCATTTATATTAAAAATTTGTATAAAAGAAGCACTTTAAATAACCAGAGAGCAACATTATATATAAATGCCGGGACAAGTCTAAGTTAGTTTAGCAGTTGAGTTTGCCACAAATACACACATACACATGAATATGTATTTTTGGAACAGAATCAACTTTTATGACTATTATTATTGAATCCTTAAGTGTTTGTAGAAAGTGTCTGGTGAATCCGCTTAAGTCGTGACGTATGGAATACTGTTTCCAGGTCCATACTCATTTGAACTGAGAAAAATATTCGTTTATGACCACTTTTTAGTCATATCACACATTAAAAAGAATTTTATATAACATCATGTTGTACACAACAGTCTCTGGACTTGCTGCATCACAAATAGCAAAATTCTAACAATTTCTACAAAAAAAAAAATCACTTTCTGGCCATCTGATATTTGGCATGGATATATATATATATATATATATATATATATATATATATATATATATATATATATATATATATATATATATTGTGATTGTGACTTTCGAAAGTATTATATCGCTTTGTCAATGTTTATTAATAGCATTTGTTGAATCTCCCCATACAGTGTGATATAGCAACTGGACCCAGTTGCTTCGCATGACGTCAGATATGGAAAGGAAAAGAGTATGTCCCCTACAGGTGGTTTGTCAAACCCACTCACCTACATTTAGAATTGAACAATATTCTCCCAGAAACATGGAGTGCTATTGTTGAACTATTAAATGAGTAAGTATTGATGAAACTGAAGAGTTTAGATGTTTCTTAAAAAAACGGCTCAGCAGTTGTCATAGATAACGTCATCAAGGTTTAAAGCCGCCTTTCCACTGCACACAACATTCGGACACGACTGTCGGAATACACCCCCTTGTGGCAGTCACACAGAATTTTCAGTTTTGATGTGCACTATGCGAGGGAAGCTGATTAATCGCTGTGTCCAGAATGAAGAAGTGCAAAAGCAAAAGATTTTATTCTCTGTGTGTTCAGCATGGTTGAATGAATGAATGACTACTTTAAACTCATAGACCGATAAAACTTTTGGAGGGAATTTGGAGACGATGTTTAAATATAATTTTATTATTTCTCATTTATGAATAACAAAAATTACAAAAAATAACAAAAAAACTACTATTTCTCATGTTGCGAGCACTGACCTGCTTGAACAACACAGAAATACATCACATCCAGGCGATCTGGTCGCATATGGTCTAGTCGCAGGAGTTAAAATATTTTAACGTATCCACAGCTCAAATCGGATCCGAATTCACACATACGGAGATGATCGGAACTTAACTCATGCAGCTCAATGGACTACTCTCCATTAGAAATGAATGCCTTCGGGTCTGTCCCTTGTCGTGTGCAGTGGAAAGGCAGCTTAAAACCCATTAAATTACAGGCAAGAGTCAGAAATAGTTCACGAATCAGTAATGACGTTTTTTCACTATGAAACCAGTTCAGTTCATAAGGCACATTCAGTTCCCAAGAATGCTGGCATTGTTCTAATTAGTTCACTAGTGATTCAGGTCAGTCTAATACAAATGTCATCATTGAAAGATGTAATTCACTATAGGGTAACAGAGAGAGCAAACGTAAGCCCTCTTATAATAACAAAGCAGTTGTCTCTCTTCTATGCTTTATTTCCCATTTGGCTATTATCAGCTATAGCCGATAAATGGGAAATAAAGCGTACGAAATGTCCTCCAGAGAGAGTGAATTGCTGTTTGACACTTCACTCCTCCACACCTTCATGCCTTGTCAACACATATGATCTGAACATCAGTTCAGAAGAGCATATAATGGTCCTCTCAATTCCTAAATAGCTTACAGATGGAATTTAACTCAATCCCGCTTAGCTAATGGACGTGATGCTACCAGCTCATCCAAGCTAAATATGAAGCAAAGGCTTGAGTCATTTATCATCATCAAACTCATGGCAAACCGTTCTCCGCAGCCTTTCCATATGAAGACTGAAGACTTTAATTACTACCATACAAGACGAAAGGACACGTGCTTTAGAGAAGACATGTTATGATGCATTTCTGAGTAAAATGTGTTAATGCAAGTACAGTGAACTGTTGATAAGTGTCCAATCAGTAAATGTAATTGAGCAATCAGGAACTAGTGATTATCCCCATGTGTATAAACAATTAATTCCTGCAAATCAAGACGTAATATGGAATAGTACGTCAAATTATTTCACAGGAAGTCCAGCCATTTGGTCATATAAACAATTTATGCGTTTGTAACTCAGATCTAAAGCAGAAATATTAGATCCTGACAGTGTTGTTTAGGGTTTAGGGATGGTTCACAGCGATCTTCTTACACTCCACCTGTCTGAACTGGAGTTTGTGAAGAATGTGATTGAAATGGAAATGTTTTGCTGCTTGCCTACAGATGTATGAGTCTCATTTCCTTGCCTAAAACTAATCTAGTGTTGGGGTAATATGGATCTATATAATGATGTCTTATAAAATGGCATAAATCTCACTGGACAGATCCCCAGCTCTGATTTCATAAATTATTATCTGTACATGATAAGGCAGACACTAACACAGCTGGATCCTCATTAGGGTCTTTTACACACAAAAAAGCCTGTAGTGGCTGAATCTCAAAAGTCTTGATGGAGTATTCAAGGTTCAAATTTAGCTCAGCAACACTTGTAGTCAGTGTTGGGAGTATTGCATTACAAGTAACGAGTTACTGAACGTAATATTATTACTTTTCTAAGTAATGAGTAAAGCAACACATTACATTTAGAAGATAAGAAATAATATTTGAGTTACTTTTTTGTTTAATTAGTTAGCTATTAAAACATAAATTGCTGAATTAAAATTAAAGTAGTCACAATGAATCACATGCAGTCAATTGTCACAATCACTAGAGATCCAGACTACAAATCCTGTCATGCACCACACACCCACACCTGTTCCAATTTTCCAGCTGATTGCTAACACACAGCTGAAGCTGTTCAGAATTGATTACATGGACTTTAAAAGCAGCACAGACACGGTTACTGTGATGTTATACTGTTACTGTGAACATTACCACACATTTCCCTTGCCTTGTCGTGCCGTGTACCGATCTTTGCTTTGTTTGTTTATGAATACTCTAGATTGCCTGTATACATCTATTTGTTCCTGTTTTGACCATTTCTTGCCTGACCATGCTGTTAATAAACCTGCATTTGGATCTGCACCTCCATTGTCAGCGTCCCCACCACATTACATCAATGAAAGAATGTGTTCATTATTTTGAACGCATCGAAGAAAGAAAAGGGGCTTGTCTCAATAGACAGTGATTTTACTTAAGACAAATAGTACAAAAGTAACAAACATTGCTTTAAACTTTCAATAACCATATGTACGGCATGTATACAGTACAGGGAAAATACAGGAATCAGAAAGTGACATTCCATACCTTTTAAGACCTTTTTTAAGACACTTTCCATATATTTTAAGACCTCATCGCCACTTTATTGCTGTGAGGCAAACATGCTACCCACTGCGCCACCGTGCTTAATTCATAAATATTCAAATATTAATTTTAACTGTGAAAATGTTTAGAACTTTATGCGTTATGCCTAAAAAAATATTTAAGGACAATAAAATGTCTTCCGTAAATTTGTATGTATCCTGTTTATATTTATTTTTGGATCAAAAATAATGACATTTAAACTGTTAAAAAAAAATTATTACATTATTAGCATGATTTGCCAATGCAGCAATAGTTTATGCACCTAGAATCCTAAAAATGACTGTAAAAATGATTTATTAATCTTTACAGCTCAAACAATAGACATGTGTAACAAAAAATAAATGTAAGTGCATTTGTAACATACCTGCACTGTAATCTTCACATTTATTTTTTGAATCCTCTTGTTTTTTATTTTTACTTTCAGTAATCATTATTATGCTTTGATGATTTCTTTTAACATTATTGGTCAGGAATATTCCATATACAGTAAATAGGCATTTTAACCACCAAAACCTCTAGAAACCAGTAAAATCAAGCAAACGAAAAACAAGCAATAATTGAAAATGTAATCGAAACAAAAAGACGGGAGGATTCTATAAAATCATAAGCTTGTTTTTGATGCATGTTAGCTCTGCTGTTGTGCTTAAGCAATCCTTACAGTCCTAAAACTCCTGTACACATCAAACACACACCAAAGAACATTCCTCTAAATAAAATCCCCAGTTGATCTTCACATCAGAAGACTAAAGCTTTTTCTATTTGGATTGCTCTTGAAGACATTGAAGACAGCATTGTGTCTGGGTGGGCATGAATGCAGGCCTATGCAAGCCCACCCATAGTTGTACATGCCTGCTTTGTGCACACACTTATGGGCAAACTCTCATTGCATCTGTGATGTGGTGGCAAAGATTTAGAGAAACGTTTGGGTCTGTGCACACATTATGTTTCCAAGGGGATAATGGCAAGCCAAAGGTAAAAAAAAATAAGAAAAAAAAACCTTACGGTTCACTTCATTTGCTTCAAAGAAATCACATATTAGTCTTCAATCTCCCCTACTGTTGGGGGGATTTTGGCAAGACTTAGTAGTGGTGAATCAAGTGGGCAGGGATTTAAAGTAGAAGTTGCCAATCTCTAGCTTTAGCATCATGACATGCCACAGTGACACACAGAATTCAAAATAAATTAATAATAAAGGCAAAAATGAAATAAAAGAAAGCAGAAATATATCCCTGATGTGGTTTAAAAATGAAGATTATTTTTTGAAATAAGCCTCACCTGACAATGAACAAAAACATGACTAACAGTAATATATAGATAGTTTATCTTAACTGCATTTTTAGTGTACAATTATGGAATTCTCCAGATTTATTTGAGCAATACATACTGTTTGCTTTATTATGTAAACTACTGATGACATTTCTACAAATTCAAAATAAAAACATTGTCAATTAGAGCAATATTTGTTTTTGCATAACAAAACAAATTGTTCACTGTTTTCAGACATGAACCTATACTAAGTGGTCTCTCAATTTTTATATCTTTTATATTGTCTAATATTAACTAATTAAATAAAAATGCAACATACAATATACAATTATATTATTAAATAATATATTTTAACAGTTTTATAAATGTATTGCTGTGATGGCAATCAAAATTTTCTAATTCAGACTTCAATTTTAAATATCAAAATTGCTGATTATCTTGTGTGTCACATGATCCTTCAGAAATCATGATTTAGTACTGCTTAATATTTTTGTAGAAACTGATACATTTTATTCAGAATGTTTTCATGAACACTTGTTTTGGTAAAAAAGTCTAAAATGAAACAATATATATATTTTTTATAAATGTCTTATAAATTAATCATTTATTGATAAATGCATACTTGAACAAACAAACAAATAAATTAAATAAATAAATTAATTAATTAATAAATAAACAAATAAAATAAAAAACATTGTTTGGATATAGTTTACACCATAAATGAAAGTGTGGCTGAACAGGACATAAAGGTGAACCACAACTGTATCAGTTTTACCACCACATTTCTGAAACCATCTGTACATAACGACTACAACCAATGCATTGGCTATACAAGATTTAAAACACTCAATAAACAGCTCAGATCTGCAGGCAAGTCAGATCAGGGAAAATTCCCCCAAGTACAGAGCAGGTTTACATTCCACTTAACAGGTCAGCCTTTGATTCCAAACAACTTTAAGAGCATATCACTTGCTGCGGTCATTCATTTGTAGCTCCACAGTTTATTTGAGTAGGATTTCGCCACCTGCATACATTCAATCTCACACCCAGAGCTACATCTACAGACTAATTCTAGATGCAATTCAAACATCCACTTCCCTTTTCCTACTCTGAGCTTCCCCTTTTCAACTCTAAAAATTCAGTTTGTAAATGTACCAATAATCATGTGTTCATTCCAAAGACTACAGAATACACAAGACATGTCACACAGTTTTGAATGGGGAAAAGTGTAACAGTCAATATGGCGAACGAAGCCCCGTCTACTAGTACAGAATCCTATCCCCGATCGTGATAAACTGACGATTCTCCTGGGGAGGGGTTCGGTCCAGATATGTGTTTCTGCAGATTTTGTGTGATTTGAACATTTATAAATTAAACTAAAGTTGTTTAATTTTATAGGTGATTCCTAATCTAAAATTGAATCGTAAGCTTGGCTAGCAATTTTGGAGAATTTGATGTTTTCCTATTCAGACAGAATGCACGAGTATACTGTCAGAGAAGCATTTTAAAGATGGCCGCCAAGTCAAATGTCTTGCTTTAAAGAGACTTTGGTTCATACAATAAGTGCTGATTCAATGAATCAACTGATACAGTCGATTAATTCATGAATCAGATGGAGATGTTTTTTTTAGTTTTACAATATTTAGTATAACAATATTTAACTACAGATGAAGAATAATGTATAATAATAATAACATGACGTTTAAATGTTTTTTGCAACAAAGTTTAAAATCAATGCTTAAACTTTGTCATTTACATTGACTTTTACCTTAAATCATTTGGCAGATGCTTTTATCCAAAGCAATGACTATAGAAGTAATCAAAGCAACAAAAGAACAATAACGTCAATAAAATTACGATTCCTAGTTAGTATAAGGCAATTTAGAAATCGATTTGATATTTTTATATATATATATATATATATATATATATATAAAGAGAAAATAAAATATAAAAAGTGTTAGTAGCATAGCAAAAGATGAATCGTTTGAGGATTCTGGAGAGTCATGACAATGAAAACTCAATGAAGACTCAAAATCAAGGATGCTATAAGAAGAAATAAGAACAGAAAGTGTAAGTGTTGGACAATATCGTGTTGATTTAGGACCTTAAATGACACATTTAGTTTGTTCAACATAATGTGTTAAAATGGAGAAGATTTATAAATAGATGGCAGCAGTTTTAAAACAATCCCTGTTCACACTGATCTGTAAAACTGCCTAAAAAAGCTGTATTGTGTATTCCAGGCCAGTAGTGATGTCACTTGTGTATAGAATCACTATATGCACATCTAAATATGGTTCTGCGGTTGACTACTGAGGTTTCTGTTGTCAAGTACTTATGGACATCTACAGACTGAACACATAATACACAAAAGCATGATGTCTGTTTTTATAAATTCATATTTATGTGGTTTACATAGATAAAAATAATTGTATCATATTCAAAAACCCGCTTTGTCAAATGTTTCTTATTTAGGTCTCTAAAAATGGCTTAAATGAACATAAAAAGTTGGAAGTTTTTAGTTGAAAATTTTCACATAAACCTTTTTAGTTTTACCACCAACTTCCAGTAGATAATGCAATTAAGGTTTATATTTACTGCTCATTGGGTCTACGTGACATATACAAAGTTCATTTACAATCTACAAACAAAAAGTTCCGCCATAACTCGCTGTGTATATTTGAACAATTTCATTGTTTTGTTTAGGATGCCTGTGCATTTGTGAATGGCTGACTAAGATTTTAATTAAATCCTGTTTATTTTGAACTTCTCTGTAAATAAACGCTATGTATAGAAGGTTTGGTTTTGTTCATAGAAAGCAAAAAAATGATATCAATCTATTAGGAATGAAATTTGCTAAATATGCAGAGCTGATGTAGCTGTGCCGGTTTTCAGCTTCACTTCCTGAAGGATTTGGTTAATAATACAAAGTTCATTCGAGGTTTACTCAGTTCCACACCAATCTATCAATAATCATCTGAAGCTCCACCAAGAAGTAATATTATCCCTCATATTGCATGAAGATCTAACTTTAGGGGTCAGAAAGTACAAAGCAAAGGAAAGAAGTGACAGTTAAATTTATGGCATCATCAGAGGCTCAGTGTTTGGAAGCAATCTAACCTAAGATTCGCACACACGGTCAGGATGATCCACTGAAGCCTCACAGGTGCTGCACAATACAATCTCAAGTGAAACATCTGAAAACAAATCATCACTAAACTTATATTTCGGGTCAAAGATGAAGGCTTTCAAGATTTATGATTTATGGATTTCAAGTTTTAAAAGCATACAAGTTTACATTTGTTACTACTTTATTTATTTAATCTATAAAATAGAATATACCCTGTTTATTCTTTACTGGCAAACAATTATTTCCATGATTTGCAGAAGACACTTGATAAAATGTAATTCATTGAAAAAGCAGCAGTTTATATATCAAAACTCTTGTTATAATCATTTGATTGCATTTGAAAAAAGATTCAATTATCACAGTGAATAATAAAAATATTAATTAGCTGCTACTTTAAATCTTTTTACCTATATCTAGGTTTACTTAATTTATCACAAAAGCATGTTTATTTACTTAAGCTTTTAACTACCCCACCAAGATAAAAAATGTTGGATTGGATTTCTTAACTCCTAATGTTGCTAGTTGACACACTCAATGCATTTTTTTCAACACATCCCATAATTACTAAAATATCAACCTCTACCAAATGGTAGATATGTTGGTTTATGGTAAAAGTACAGGAATTAATACATATACTATGAAAAATCTGAAAAAATATGAAGTGTAAGACCAATTTATTTAAAAACAAATCAAAATAAAAAAAAATTGAATACTAAATCATCTTTATTTTTTTGAAGTATGCCATAAAATATTTCAGATTTTCATTTAACATGTTTTCTTGTTTTGTTTTGTTTTGTTTTTTAACCAAAATCAAGTGTAGTAGTGCAACAGAATTATGTTTGTTTGATTTTTTTTGTAAACCAACAATGCTGTGTAGTGTACACCATTATTTAAAACAGTCATTCTTTAAATGACTTTAACATACATATATACATTATATATGTATATATATATATATATATATATATATATATATATATATATATATATATATATATATATATATATATATATATATATATATATATATATGTATGTATTTGTGTTGTTAACACTTTAGGACCATAGTAGGTATAGCATGTTTTTAAAAGATTAAAATAGAGTGTCAGTCATAATAAAGTCATTATTTAAAACAGTCAAAATAGGGTCAACCATTATTATTATAGTTATTTAACACATTTATACACATTTTTATGCTTTATTTGCATAATTCATTTTTGTCCCATTTCTTGTGTGTATAAAAAGTTTTTTTTTTTTTTTTTTTTGTAACATTCCAACTTCAGAAAAATGTCAGCAAATCAAATAACTTCTATGGACTGTTCCAATATTTAAGATTAAAAATATTACTGATCAGACATGCAAAGCCAAGAGATTATCTTGTAAATCACAGTTCAATCAATCACAAAATTCAAAAGTAGAACAAAATAATTGTAACTATTGATTGATACTTAAAATAAAGTACTGTGTAGGTCTTCAGTTTCACCATAAAGCATTTAAAAAGGGGAGATTAATCAAACACTGGATATATCTGTTAGTACCTAGTAATCCCAGGTTAATACAACGCCATAAATATAATTTCCCTCATAACTGTTGAAAGGAAACATGCAGGAATGGAAAACCTGCCATGTGGAAGAAAACCTCTGACTGCAAAACCCAAGGACTTAAGAACAATTGGATTTGGCTGGCATGATATCACCAGGAAAATAAGTAATAAAGTATCAAAGTTGAACACATCAAGCACAGGATATTATGGACTGCTTGTTTTCCTGGTCGCTTGCTTTGAAGCGTCACAAGCACTGTCATTCATTCTTTCGTCGGGCCATTGAGAAAAGACAAAAACACGATTTGAGAAAACACTGAATAAAACTATTGTACTTGCGGGATTTATTAGCTGCTTCACGCATCCCTTTGCCTCTTAATACGAAAGAACATCGCAGATGATTCTTGTGGCCTTTGCTGCTGTCGAAGTGTGGAAGCATTCGGGAAAAACCATGAAACTATTGAAAAATAAAGCAGTTAGCTTCCGCCATCTACTGACTATTCACTAGAATTACATAACATATTGCATGCAACCAAATGGCTCATATCAATACAAAATAACAGAGAAAGATTTTAATATTTGAGAGTTTTTTTTAGTATTATACTGAATTACTTAATATAGCTCAATGCTGCTACTGTCTAAAAAAAGAGACTGTAAAATTCTAATGTAGATAAATATTGAACTTCTAGCTCTAGAGGGCGCTGCCTGCTCTTGTAAGAAGGGTTCTGTATTTTATGTTCTGCGAAGCCATAAATATGACAATAATCGTTAAAGACTTCCATCCTAAAATGTTAACGGCATCAACATAGTTTTGTTATATAAAAAGAAATTTAATACAGAAACAATATCAAATTAATAACATAAATGAGATAGAATCATTTTTAAATTATTATATATATATATATATATATATATATATATATATATATATATATATATATATATATATATATATATATATATATATATATATATATATATATATATATATATATATATATATTCTCTTTTTTAAATTAATTCTATATCTTTATTTTATTTTCTATTTTTCAATTTATTCATTCATTCATTTTTCTTTTCGGTTTAGTCCCTTTATTAATCTGGGGTCGCCACAGCGGAATGAACCGCCTCAATTTATTTATTTTAATTTCATTTATTCATGTTTTTGTATTGATCAATTTATAATTATTATTTATTAGATTACTTTAACCTATTTTATTTTCATTTTTCCTATTTATTTATTTAAATTTAATTTATTCATATTTTTGTTTTTATCAATTTATAATTATTATTTATCAGAATACTTTAATCTATTTTATTTGTATTTGTATTTATTTCCTTGTCTTAAATAAATGTTTACTGATATTATTTTAATTATTTTAGTTGTCTTTTTGTTTTACATTTTTCTACATTCACACATTTCAGTTTGTTTTCAGAGATATTTTTGTCTTTAACATTTTTTAAATATATATATTTTTAAACATACAACTCAGGCACAGTAGATGTTATATATATATATATATATATATATATATATATATATATATATATATATATATATATATATATATATATATATATATATATATATATATATATATATATATATATATATATATATAAAATTCTACTATAAATAACAACTTCCAACTGAAAAATTTATTGAATTTTAACAATTAAGGCTATTAATTTTTCAGTTTGGGACCACAAAGAAATGTTTTAATAAAAAATAAATAGCTGTACATGGGTGGTTTATTTGTAGTCATATCACTGCCGGATATAATAAACCGGTCCACAGATAAAGTATCTGACAACAGTTCATCATAATATATAATGTTATCGATATAAAAAATTGCCTTTGTTTAATTGTGATTATTTTAAAACGCAATATAATCTAATTACAAGTACTGAATTTAGATGTTTGATGACATATTGCAAATTATAACTAATAATAACATATTAATATATATATATATATATATATATATATATATATATATATATATATATATATATATATATATATATATATATATATATATATATATATATATATATATATATATATATATATATAATTTATTTTATGATTAAAAGCGAAGACTCTCTGGACTTTTATTTTGACATGTTTCCTCGGCAGCTGACATGTACACGGTCACTTAAACTTTCTCCCTTCACAGTTCATTATGCAGTGATTGTATAACAAGTTCACATGCTAGACAGTAGTACACAGAAAATCAACTAAAACCGAGATTTTAATGGATTTCACGATAAACGAATAAATCTTTTGAAAGAGTCGGGTCGGTGTGAAGGTTTGTTGTTTATTATTGGGCTTTTTTAAGTCTGATTTGAGCTGAGTGTAAACAATAATATGCTAGCAGTTAGCATTTAGCAAACTGCACATACTGTTAGAAAAGACACTGGGTGTGTGAAAGAAAAGAATAAAATATCAACACAACCATGGTTGCCATAAAATGAATACGTTCATCGCGTTGGGTTTATGTTACGTAACTTAATGTTATTCTAGCAAAAAAAAAATGTGTAAGGTTATGTTTCTTGTTTTGTTCATTGACAGTCACATTAATTGTTCAAAACACATGTTTTTAGATATTTATACAAATCTTAAAGAGAGAAATACAATTTAAAATGTGACTTCATATAATACGAGCGATTCTTTCTATATAGTCATTTTTATATGAGCTTTATTGTTACTGTTATTTAAATACTGTTTGGTGTTTAGTTACTCAAAAGTTACAATCAAACTTTAGTCTTAAACCATTAGAAAATCAGTGTTGTACTGTAAGAAAAGACTGTAAAATACTGTAAAAAAATAATATATAGTCTTATACTGTAAAAATAAATATATATATATATATATATATATATATATATATATATATATATATATATATATATATATATATATATATGTCAACATAACCATGGTTGCCTTAAAATTACTCCGTCCATCGCATTGTTATTATGTAATATAGTAAAATCTGGGACTGTTGTAATGTTTAATAGTGTATGTCTCTTGATTTGTTCTTTGACAGTCACTGTAATTGCTCAAAACATATGTTTGCACATTTTTGTACACATCAGATACACATTTTAAAATTAGATTTTTGATACAAGCAACTCTTTTAGCTAGTTATATAGGCTAAATATTCTTACATTGGTGTTCAGTTGCTCAAATTTCACAATTAAACTTTACAGTTTTAGACCATTCTAATTCACAGTGACATAGCAATGCCAATAGAAGGTACCGAGGACCAGGCCCTGTCTCCCCTGTCCAGCCCTGTGAGTGCTCTTACTCCTGGAGCTCCAGAAGACAATGGCCTTTCCATCCCTGGAAGTAGTAGAGAAGAGCCAGCGGCTGCCTGTCCGGAGACTGTCGGGGCACAGAATTCAAGAAAATCACAACCTCTGGTCCAGATCAACCGTCAGGAAATCCTATCGGTGGACCACAGCTCTCAGGCCACTGAGCTCCAGGGTCTTGGTGTGGATGTTTACGACCAAGATGTCCTGGAGCAGGGTGTGTTGCAGCAGGTGGACAGAGCAATTCAGGAAGCCAACCAGGCTGCGGCTAAAGCTGAGGCCCAGAAAGAATACGAGTCAGTACTGGATGATGTCAGGTGAATTTATGGCTGCCTTACTTGCCCTTGTAATATTTTGCAATATATGTCAAAAAATGAATTGTTCAAATCTGAGGTTGATCTAATGTGATTGGTTTGTAAAACATTTCAGGTCATGTACAAGTGCTTTGAAACACATCAACAAAATTTTGGAGCAGTTAACCCCTCATGCTGCCTCTAGCAAGGACATCAGTCGGAAAATCGAGTCTGTCAAACGACAAAAGAGAATAAGGTAAGCATATGCTGGATTGTTACTTTTTTGCTGGGTTTTGCCTGTACCGCTGCATTATCTGAAATTCTAGTCGGAAATGCTGTCTTTATTTGATCAAAAATACGACATAAACATTATATTAATTTAAAATTGGCATAATACTATTGGAATCATCCATGCTGCATTTTGTGGACTCCATACAATTTTAAAAAAGTATGTTTTGTTAAGTACTACTTTTATTCATCAACACACTAATCAAAGTGACAGTAAAATCTTGTTAAATTATATTAGAACATATTTCTATTTCAAAGAAATGCTTTTATTTTGAAGTTTGTATTCAGCAAAGTTGCATGTATTTTCCCCCACAAAAATATAAAGCAGAAAAAAAATTATGACATTGATTATATATAAGGAACCCTTATTAATAGAAATATGCTATATATTTAATGATTTAACACAGCAGATCCATAAATTAGAATTCAGAATATTTCTGAAGGTCCATGCAATGCTGAAGACTGCAATAATGATAATGTAAATTCAGCTTTAAATCACAGGAATAAATTCCATTTCAATTCTATTCATAGATAACAGTTATTTTAAAATGTAATAACTCACAATATTACTGATTTACAAATAAATTTAGCTTTGGTAAGGAGAAAATAATTACTTTAAAGTAAAAAATGTTTGACTTTTAGTATATATAATTGGTTCGTATTAATTTAAATATATATATTTGAACTTTATTTTCTAGTGAGATAAGAGCATGCTATATTTCAATGATGCATTGCATTAAAAAAATCTTAGCGCACAATACTTAAGAAGCCTGTTATCCTTTTACAGGAGAAGCAGTTAAAAAAGATCAGAGCCAAGCAGAAGAGATTGCAAGCTCTTCTTGACGGAGAGGATATACAGAAGCTTGAGGCAGAATTATTGATTGAGGATGACGAGGGTAAGTTTGAAGCACAGGCCTTTATATGCATTATTAGCTTTATCAATGGTATTATCATCATATGCTTTTTTTAATCTTGCTGAACAATCACTTTGTGTATATGGGCACCATACATTATACATTTAGAGAATAGTTATATTATAGAAAGTGTAAATCAGTTCATTTATCTCACAGTTGTTGTTATGTTTGCTTTGTTGTTTATAGTATGTGTACAATAGAGTACTATAGACCATTTTGAGGGATGTAAACAAAAACAATGGTCCAAAATGATTCCACATATTAATAAATAATGTTATGATAGCTGTTTTAACATTAAGTTATGATTGAATTGACTCTTGTTACAGTTTTGAAATAGTTTGATAACAAGCAAGAAATGAAGGGTTGGGAAACACTGCCTTAAAGTGATAGTTTAGCAGGGTGTCCGTAGGGTCTTAAAGTTTTAAAATGTCTTAAATTTCAAAAACTAAATTTTAGGCCCTAAGAAAGTCTTAAGTTCACTGAAATATTGTGTTGTGTGTCTTAAATAATTTTAAACAGGTCTTAATTTTCCTCTGTCCAAGTAAAGCTATCCAATCGGGCTGACATCCATCCAATCACCAACAATCTATCTTAATAAAATCAGGGAAAGAAAACTAAAAACAATTATAGTTTCTTATGATAATAACAGAGCAATTTATCCCTTTACGTTATCTTCCATTCAAACAAAAAATATATACAAAAGGGCAAAAATATTTACAATATTTATAAACAGACAGGTTTTATAGGAGAAATCCATTAGGTTGAATAGAAGTTATACTCAATCAGTTTGGACCAAAAGCCAACAAACATATATTTTTGATTATTTATGTAATTGCCTCCACAATAAATGTATTTTTAACAATGTTAAACTTGTCACAAAAAAAAAAAGAAATATTATTAATGTATACAACTAGAGTTTTCTTGTTTTAACATATTAAAGTATGTCTCTACGAAATAATTACATTAGATTTTTTTGTGGCAAGCATTAGAAACAATTATTAGTGTTTAGCCTTGTATAAGTCTAAAATTTTATTCATAATGGTCTTAAAATGGTCATAAAAACTCTTAAATATGACTTGAAATCTGCAGAAACCCTGTTTAGCCAAGAATAAAAATGTACTCACCAATTACTAACCCCCCACTTATTTTAAACCTTTATGATTTTTTTTTTTAACACAAAATAAGATATTCTGAAGAATGTTGAAAACAGCTAGCTATTGGCATCCTTGTTGGAAAATAAGTATTATGGAAGTCAAAAGCTTTCTAACATTCTTCAGAATATTTTCTTTTGTGTTCAACAGTAGAAAGAAAAGTTTGGCGTATAGTTTGATGAACTATCCGTTAATTTTATCCAGATATTGTTTTGCCTAAATTTGCCTCATTGGATCAATAGTGGCACAGTTCTCTTGTGTCTCTTAGAACCAGGCCCATCCACCCTGGGCAGCATGCTTATGCCAGCTCAGGAGTCAGAATGGGAAGAGCTCATCCGCACAGGTCACATGACCCCCTTTGGTTCACGGATCCCCCAGAAGGAAGAGAAGAAAGAGCCTCGAAAGGTTATGCTCAGTGAAAACTCTGGATTCGACAAGTACCTTGCCGACCAAGCCTTGTTAGCAGATAGCAGGAAGAGACCCATCATGAAGAAGAAGACCACCAAGAAGCACTCAAGAGAGACGACTCCTAACAAAGAGAAAAAGAACGGCTCCCTCTCCCGCAAAGATAAAAAACTCCAAAAGCGAATGCGCAAGCTTCAGAGAACCGCTTTAAGGGCTCACCCCAAAGCCAGACCCAAGGTGGAGAAGGAGCCGTCCCGAGTCAAAAAGAGGAAAAGTGATTGGGAACATGCATCAGACAGTGAGGGTTCAGAGTACGTCCCTAGTGATGAGCTGATGGATCCTGAGGAACCAGAGAGAGATGATGATGATGATGAGTTGTGGGTGGATGATCATGAGGAATACCAGCTTAAACCATACAAGAAGAAGAAGGAGCCCAAAACTAGGAAACCCAAGAAGGAGGACGAGAGTGACGAGTACATCCCGAGCAGCTCAGAGGAGGAAGACTCTCAGAAAGGCGGAAAAGTCAAGAAATGTAAAGATGATGGAGATATCGAGTGTTACAGGCAAAGGATTAGGTAAGTTTAGTCTGAATGCACCATTTTAAAAATCAATACAGGCATAGGCCATTCATATTTTGGGTTATTTTACTTAGCATGTATGCTAGAAAAGATAGCCTAATCCACTGATGAAATTGGCAGCTGTTCCTTGACTAAGCAAATTCTATGCCTATTCATATTTTCTCATTATGGTATGCATGTATTTATGCCAGTGTTGACGTGCAAATAGATGGAAGCAAACCTAACAAGATTTATGCATTTATATTTATAGAAAGCAAATTGAGTTGGCATGCTCTTTCTCTCTTTTTCTCCGCTCTTGTTGGTTTAAATGTGAATGCAGATGCTCATTTCTGCTATGGTACAGCGCAGCAATGCCGAGTGGTGTAGGAAAAAAAACGTAATTAACTGAACCAATGCTTAGTCTTGACTTAATTACAAGTGCAGTCTCGGAAGCCCCAGATAAAGGGAACGGTTTCATTGCAGAGTGACAGGACCGACCCCAAATGAAGATGGATTTTTTTTCCCTACACTCCTCTCTCTGTACCTTTCTTGGGGAGCTCAAACTCCTAATTGTCGGTATCAATCTTAATTTGCTTTTCTGACGACACTGCCACTAACTGCTGTAGCTTTCCCTTAAGCCAGAAGTGGGTCAATTAAATCTGGCCTGCTGGAGTGAGGGGCAGAGAAAGGGAAAGGTCTCTCTCTCTCTCCTCTATCTCTCTCTCTTTCAGTCTGTCTGTAGTTCTTTGGCTAGGAAATTAAAAACCGAGGCCGGGGACTTTTGCTACCTGCCTGTAGCTTGCAAAACTTTCCCGTAGGATGTGTCTTTAACGGAGTCCGATTTTAAATGTCAGCAGTAGACTGTTTTAGTTTGAGAAGATTGTTAATCAAATTGAACACTATATGTGAAGTCTTCAGCATGTCTCTGTTGGGTCTGCTGTTCAGAGTGACACTGTGTCCGCATTAGTCGGTGGGCTGTTTCTATTTTTTGACATGCTGCATGCCTTCTTGAACCACTTTGTTAATGAACTTTGTGCTTAGTGGCTGACTGATTCTGGGTTTTTTTTTTTTTAAACAATGGCAAATATAGGGCTAATTAATATATTTGCATTTTCACACATTTTGGCCGGTTCACACCACACCAAGTGGAGTGTGTTTTTTCAGATGAAATATGTTGTATCTTTGTTTTGTTTTTTTGAATGCCTGAAAGGTTAGTTTCTGTACTGTACTGCACTGGGGGTTGTTATCTGGTGGTGGTCAGTATTTATGGGTGCAGTGTGAGTTGGCTGCATACTCCTATTAATATTTACCTCACATAGGGCTGGGCCGATAAACAACATTATATTGAAGATAAAATTTATGTCAATAACAATGATAAGCTCTGGACTTTTTTTTACTTTATATTGATCTAAGAGCCAATAACACAGCAGAAATGTTCAATAATGAGAATCTAAAAGTGTGTTGATATTAGAGCTGTACTGAATTTTTGGTCCACTGAAAATTTATCGGCTGAAAATATGTTATGGCATTTAATGGACCCTCTGATTTTTGTGGCTTCAGTCATTGTTGGGGACTGTTTTAAATCTGTAAGCATTAACAACTGATATTGAAATATATATTGTTATCATTTAATATGGAAAATAATTATCGAGATTACATCTTTGCCATATCGCCCAGCCCAAACCTCACATGATATTTAATAAATAAATGATTTAAAAACTATTCATTAAAATTGTAAATAAAAAATAATACATATAAATATTATTTAGCTCATGCCGTATCTTGAAGAACATAGTGGCCAAAAACATTTCACATTTCTCTTACAATAACCGCGTATTAAATAACAGACATGAATTAAATTCATATTTCAGGGTGTCCACAGGGTCTTAAAATGTCTTAAATCTCCAGTAAAAGTAAAATTTAGGCGTTAAAAAGTCTCAAATCTACTGAAATGTTGTGTTGTAGGTCTTAAATCTTTTTTAACAGGTCTTAATTTTTCTTTGGTCATGTATAGCTACCTAATGTAAAATTCAACACCCATGCAATCACCAACAATCTAACTTAATAAAACTTACAGTACTTACTTTCCTTACAGTAACATTTGCTATAAAGTTCCATTTCTTTACTGCTGAGGATAATGACCTGACCTATATTTTTTATTATTATTAAATTATTATTACTGTAGACTGAAGTAATTGACAGATATGTTTGGTTATAGGCTTTGTGAATGGATATATTTGAAAATTAATTAAAAAAAATTGAACTAATTAAACTAAATTAAACCAAACTAAATTATTATTATTGTATTATTAAATTTATTATTATTATTATTATTTTAAAAGCGTTAGTGAAAATCTTTACTAACTGGGATATTTGAAAAAAAAATCCTTAGCATTTAGCCCTGTTTAAGTCTAAAATGCGTTTTTGCATTACCTTTTCACAGCTGACTGCATATGCACAGCTGCTAGAGAAACAATAAAAGATTAATTATTTAATAAATGACTCAGATATTTACTTTACACTCGGAGAAAACAAAATATACTTACTGCTAAATATTTGTACATCATTAAAATGGCTGATCAACTAATTTGCCTTATTTAAATCATCTACACTTTTTATTCTAGTAATTATTATCATTTTTAGCAATAATGTCTAATTGATTCCTTTTCCTGTCATTTATTTCTCATTTGTTGTATATTTTATTAATTTAATGACGTTAATATATTGCATACTTTATACATATCTAAAATGCTTGCGCAATACTGTAAATGTCATGCCAATAAAGCACCCTTAGAGAGAGAGGGAGAGAAAGAGAGCAGCCTTTACCTGTCAGTGCGTGCACATGGCTCCTAAATAGCATAAAAGTAAGAGAAATAGTTGATTTGTTTTATTTTAACAGCAATTTTAATATAACTTTAACCCATTGAAAAGAAAAGGTGTATAACAGTGTAATAATAAATAAAAATATAGTTAAAAATCACAATATTTTTTGTTTGTCGCATGTAGTTGACCATTTATGTGCTGTGGGTAAAAGGTGTGTTTCAATCCGGCTACCGCAAGTATCTTTCAAACTTGTGGGAAGTACTAGATGATATTAAAAAACACACAGTGAATATGACATAGTAGCAAACTGGATAAATCAAAGCATAGTCTGAAAGCAATTGTCAATGATAATAAAGATCGGCCAATCAGGGAAAAAAAACTGCCCAATGCTAATAATTAAAAATACCAAATGCCAGCAAGGCCAATATTTTGGTTGACCATTACTCCTGCTTAGTGCTGATTGATCTGCATTGCATCTGTATGTTCAGTGATGATATGCCTCTTCAATGGTCTTTAAGCTGATGGCAGTTGCGAAGAAAGCATTAGAAATCTAATGGCAAAGTTGTGGTTTTGTCTTCTTGCAGGAAGTGGAAAAGGCAAAGACTTCGTGAAAAAGAGGCAAAGACAGAAGCAGGCGAGGAGGAATCTGACGAGAGTGATGCAGAGTTTGATGAAGGATTTAAAATACCTGGTTTTCTCTGGAAGAAGCTCTTCAAGTATGGCTTGCATAAATCACACGTACTTTTATAATAAAAGAAAGGAATCAATCGATAAGTCATGATGTTTTTGCAAATGCAATGTGAAATATTAAATGTGTGCGCAAATTACTTACAATTTAACTTTAATGAGTCCCGAAAGGAGGAGGGATGATGTCTTTTAGGCTTAGAAAGTAGGACTGTGCTGCGGTGTTCTGGATGTGTTTTACAGTACATCAATTGGGCAACACTTATGGCCCATTTATCCGGAATCAATAGTGATAATGGCTCTATGATTAATTCATCAGCCGCTGTGTTTGTGTTTGTGCTGGGGCTGCGCTTTGTGTGACAAAACCTTTGCTTTTGTTGTCCAGGTATCAACAGACAGGTGTCAGGTGGATGTGGGAACTGCACTGCCAGCAAGCAGGAGGCATTCTGGGAGACGAGATGGGCCTGGGCAAGACCATCCAGATAATTGCTTTCCTGGCAGGCCTGAGCTACAGCAAGCTGAAAACACGTGGCTCCAATTACAGGCAAGGGACCCTACATGCTTGTACAGTTTCATATCTACTGTATGTTAGGAAATCGGCTTCTGTCTCAGAGTAAGATTTAAATGATATAA
The DNA here is from genome assembly GCF_903798145.1 of Danio aesculapii. Taxonomy (NCBI): domain Eukaryota; kingdom Metazoa; phylum Chordata; class Actinopteri; order Cypriniformes; family Danionidae; genus Danio; species Danio aesculapii. The sequence goes on along the minus strand of NC_079447.1, from coordinate 22,521,286 downwards.
TATATATATATGGTTAACTATCCTCAGTTTCTCTGAATTTCACTAGGTATGGGTTTGAGTAAATAAAAATCTTGGTTTCATTCCATAAAGGTCTGATTAAATTTATTCTGAATTTCAAATATATAAACTGTCATTTAGAGCATTTTTCCCAGAAAATGACAACTGGACAAAATAACCTTTTCTGTTGTTAAAAATCAAGTTAAAAGAAAGTTAAAATACTGGTATTTTGTTGTCTAAAATATTCTATTGATGTCTGAAAACAAGGCACCTTTTTATTTTATAAAACAAAAACTGAAAATTGACTAAGTATTGATTTTAAATAGTGAAGTATCATCAGTAGATTTTACAATAAAGTTAATTAATTATATCAAATCATTATACTAATTAAGTGCTGGGCAAAAATGATTCATGATTAGTTGCATCCAAACTAAACTTTAGTTTTGAAATTATATATGTGTGTGCTGTGTATATTTATTATGTACATTGCTCAACATAAATGAGTACACCCCATTTTGAAAATGAATATTTTGATCCATTTCTCAGTGAATATAGGTCATATATTTTGATGCATCTAAACAAAACAGATTTGTTAAACATATTTATTTATCAAAAAAATAATTTATTCACCAAACATCTTAAGAAATAGAAATATATTACATTTAAATTCATGCAAAATATTGGAAAAACTACAAAATTGGAATTGCTACAAAATTTCATAATTGTTTTGTTTCTTTTTAATTTGACTCTTTCTACATTTTTTTAAATATTAATCCCTAACATATCAATTTGGGTGTACTTATTTTGGACCATTATCATAAGTTATTTTGTTATATTAGCTCTAGATTTGGCTTCAGTACTGACTAATCTAATGTAATGTAATGTAATGTAATGTAATCTCAATCATATGTATGCAGGTGTGCATATATATATATATATATATATATATATATATATATATATATATATATATATATATATATATATATATATATATATATATATATATAAGACACTTCTATACAGCTTAAAGTGAAATTTAAAGGCTTAACTAGGTTAATTAGGTTAACAAGGCAGGTTAGGGTAATTAGGCAAGTTATTGTATAATGATGGTTTGTTCTGTAGACAATCGAAATAACAATTAGCTTAAAGGGGCTAATAATTTTGACCTTAAAATGGATTTAAAAAAATTAAAAACTGCTTTTATTCTAGCAGAAATAAGACTTTTTCCAGAAGAAAAAATATTATCAGACATACTGTGAAAATTTCCTTGCTCTGTTAAACATCATTTGGGAAATATTTAAAAAAGACAAAAAAATTAAAAGGGGGGCTAATAATTCTGACTTCAACTATATATATATATATATATATATATATATATATATATATATATATATATATATATATATATATACACATATATATCCGCGTCATTCTATGTTGTTTAAGCTGCGATGCGTTTTTTGATGACCCTCCTCCACCCCAGCTCCACCTGTGTTTAGGTCTGCTACTGTGGTTGCATGTATGTTATGTTTGCAGCAGCAGCGTGTTATATTCTCAAACGGTATGTCTGTGTATATACTGGCAGTAGCAGGGCTCGTTACTTGCTCTGCCAGAATAATCAAAGGAGCAGCAGCAGCGTAACAGATCTATACCGCCAATACCCAATACATCAACATTGCCATATACATATTCATTACCATACTAATTCCCGAGAGTGTTCATGACAGAAATATTATTAAAATATGATATACTTTTATTTTGTAAATCTGTGTCAGAAATGTCCAGTGTATATATATTATATTTATATTAATAATGGTATCATATGTTACACCTTATTTTCTGGAAATCTTTTTTTATCTTTGTGTTTCTTTTAACTCATATCCTTTCCCAATCATGCTCATCTTATGTAGTCACACATGTACACATGCATGTGTGTACAAACACTCATAAACACAGACATTAGCCATCTCCCTCACCCCTCCCAGACTCAGAGTCTCAATCGCGATGAATATTTCAGCAGCTGGATTGCTGGTGGAGAGAGGTTTGGCGTGAATTATTAAAGACGTTTCAATTATGATATTCCTCTAATTCTCTTAGTGGCGACATCAAAGGAGAAACAAGGACGTGACATGAAAGAGAGACTATTTGTTGAGAGGGGAGGGTGGAAAATTAAACATGGAACCTGTAATTAAACATGTTTAAAGTGCTGCTATTTTACTTTCTTTCTGCTCTTCTTGGCATGCACTGTCAGGGTGGAGGCCCCCCTAGCTGGTCAATAAGCTGTCTGGCGTCGCCCATCCGCAAATTGATTGTTTGCAAACTCAATTATGGCTCGCTATCAATGGCTTTCACAATCCGGAATATCATATCAAGCCGTAATGCTCCCAAAGCCATTTAGTGCATTTCGTCAGTTCATCTCCTTTAGTGAACATTCACATAGAGAGGAAGAGCAGAACAGCTGGGGCAAAAGCTCATGGGGTTCATCAAGTTAAAGGTAAATGGTGAAACTGCGAGTAAAAAAAAAAGGTGGATTTAACAAAACAGTAATATGGAAAATATATTATTAGTATGTAAAAGGTAGTAAGCTAGTAAGATGGTGAGTCTCTGATTGATTCTACAAAGGACTGGGCCTCTCAATAAAGAACGACTCCTAAGAGAATGTGAATCGTAAAATGCTGGTGGTTGAGATATAGGTTTCCTTATTGAGGACAAATCAATAGAATGATCTTCCTTACAGTTATTTTTGCATTCTCTTTTTTTGTCACACAAAAATGTCTGATAATATGTTTTAGTATATAAATGATTGTTACAGTGAAGGACATCGTAGCATCTGTAATAGACTAATAGAATGGTAAAAGAGTCATTAATTAAATAATAAAAATTATTAACAAAATTCAGAAATCAAGTAATAAGAATTATATATTTTTTTTTATATAATTAAAAAGATAAAATAAGAAGTCGTTAATTATTATTATTAAAATAATTAACAATTATTAAAAATTTAAAACAACTTTAAAGTTATTAACAAAATACAAAAATAAAAGAATAATAATTATATTTATATATAATTAAAAATATAAAATAAGAAAAGAGTAATTAATTATAATTAAAAGTATTAACAATTATTAAAAAAAATAGAAATTATTAACAAAAACAAAAATCAATTAATAATAATATTTTATGTAATAAAAAATGTAAAACAAGAAAAGAGTCATGAATTATTATTAAAATTATTAATAATTATTTAAAAAATCGAATTATTAACAAAATACAAAAATCTATTAATAATATATATATATATATATATATATATATATATATATATATATATATATATATATATATATATATATATATTAGGCTTGTGCCGGTATTCGGTAATGCGATAAATCACGGTAATGAATATGCACGATATTGTTATCGCGGGCACTTCAAAATACCGTGAAAAATAATAGATCCGAATTTATATTCTTAGAACGCGCCTTAGCTTATTTTCCATCAACCGCTTGAAGAAACACTGCGTATATGCTGCGCACTCTGATGTAAACAATCCCCGCATGTAGAAGCCCTGTGTGCGCAGTGCGCGCCGCTGCTGCCACCGCACTATAATCCTCACACGCAGGCCATCTGGCAGACTGGGCACTTTCCCGGTGGGCCGACGTACTTTTTGGGCCGGGCTGATCATCGTCTTATGATCTGATCGGCCCATAAAAGGCTTAGCAGCCTATCGTTTTTTTCTGCCTTATTGATTGACGCTGCTGTGATCTGTGACTCTCTGAAAGTAGATGCTTTTTTCCCGGACAGACAGACCGGGCCGGCCCATGTGACACCCTGCAGCCCATTGGCTCTTTTCGGTATTGACATTGGGCTGGCCCAATCACAAACTCCTATTTTGGACTCCGTGTGAGCGTGCGTCGTCTGTGTGTATTTGTCAAAATAGTCGAGAGTCAGAGAGAAGAAACGCAAGGGAGGCGCAGAGAAAATGCGGGAAATACACCGGCGTTTCATTTAGAGATTCTGAAAAGTTCTCTGTTCATTCTAGCACACGGCTAAAAACGCAAATCACGTGACCATACACTCTCTGCCCAGAGCTGCAGCCACTAGTTCAGCGGGTGAGCATAAACCCCAGGTCAGAGTATAGTGCATGTCAGACAGTTCATCTGCTGGGTGATCTCATCTCACTATAGTTGTTAAATGTGATATTGAATTCATCTTGTTGTCTCTATCCAACAATTCTTATGTCTTTTGAATCACTTGTTCTCAGTTAACTGTTTTGGCTGAGTGCAAAGCTAATATATTAATTTATGTAACCACATACACTGATTCTGCACATTGACTGATTGCTTACCTTTATCGTTTAAATTTAATGTACGTTATACTGTTATAATGGCCATTATTGGTTATTAAAACTGATATTCTGCAAAAGAGACAGGGTAAAGTTCATTCTTTTCAATGGAAATGAAAGGAGACAGTTATATTTAAGCCCTGTTTTGTTATAAATATGCAGTGTGAAGATGATGCTCATAAAAATATGCAGCTACACGAGGCTGTTTGGTGTCTGTTAATCATAATATCAAAATGAAACAAATTTGACTTATATTATGTTTTCATTGTTTAGATAGTGAAACAGCAAGCAGGATGAGGTGAAAGAGGTTAAAATGTAAAACTGTTCCCTTTGAAGATTTACCCATGCATTAGCAGGCAGTTTTTGTTATGTTTATTATTGAATATAGGCTGAGTCAATAGTGTATTGAATAAGCTAAATTGGCTGTAGTGTATGAGTGTGTGTGAATGAGTGTGTATGGGTGGTTTCCAATATTGGGTTGTGGCTGGAAAGGCATCTGCTGCATAAAACATGCTGGAATAGTTGGCAGTTCATTCCACTGTGGCAACCCCTGATAAATAAGGGACTTATGCGAAGAAAAATAAATGAATGAATAGTGTATTTTTTTAGAACTCAACAAATATCTTTATGGACAGCATACAGAAATTAAATTGAGATTAAAGTTTGTATTTATTTATTTATTTCATATATAAGGCTTTTGTGTTTCATAGAATATGAGTTGATAAAAATATTGGACATGCATAGATAGATAGCATTTGATTGAATTTAGTGGGCCGCTCTGGCCCAAAATGCCAGGGCCGATTTTTTTTTTTTTGCCCCAGTCCAGCCCTGCTCACACGAAGAAGAAGCATGGCGGAAGGAGGAACGCTGCCGACAATTTATCCCCCTTCAAAAAGGTTAAAGTCAGAAGTTTGGAAATATTTTGGGTTCCAAAAAAATGCAGAGGGATTACGAAGACGGTTTCCCTTTTGCACATTCACTTTGATATAATTGCTCAAGTTTACTTTTATATTGTGTATTGTTTTATTTATATTTATTTGTATTTAAATGTTTGAAGTACTTCTAGTTAATTAAAAAGTTATTAAAGTTTTGTTATTGAAGTTTTTTGTGTTTTTTTACCTGTTTCTCTAGTAAAATTACAATATCGTGATAATACCGTATACCGTGATAAAAGCTCAATCAATTAATCGCAGCATGAAAATGTGATACCGGCACATGCCTAATATATATATATATATATATATATATATATATATATATATATATATATATATATATATATATATAATTAAAAATATAAAATAAGAAGAATCATGAATTATTATTTAAATGAACAACTGCTAAAATTTAAAAATAAAAAACATAAATTATTAACAAAACACAAAATAAAGTAATAATATATTTTTATACAATTAGAAATATATAATAAGAAGTCATTAATTGTTATTAAAATTATTAACAATTATTAAAAATGTAAAAAAAAAATTAAAATTATTAACAAAATACAAAAATCAAGTCATATTAATTATACATATATATTTTATATGATTAAAAATATAAAATAAGATAGGAGTAATTAATTAAATAATAAAATAATTAAGTAATAAAATATAAGATTATATATATATATATATATATATATATATATATATATATATATATATATATATATATATATATATATATATATATATATATATATATATATATATATATATATATATCAGAGCACATTGTAATATATAAAAAACACCCCCAAACTTAAAAAGTGGTTCAGGAATAGCAATTAATTAGGGATTTGGTTTACTGAAAAAAAAAAACTAGACATTAGAACTAGTAATCCAGCTCTCAAAGTTTCTCCAGTGTTGTGACCACATTTCTTTTGCAGGTATGCTGGACTGGGTCCTACGGTCATTGTGTGTCCAGCTACAGTCATGCATCAGTGGGTGAAGGAGTTCCACACATGGTGGCCTCCGTTCCGTGTTGCCGTCCTCCATGACACAGGCTCCTTCACCAGCAAAAAGGTACATCACTGTTTTGCTCTGTGTGCGCATTAATTTCAACTTTTTATACAAAAAAGCAACATGACAACAAGATTAAGATGAACTGTGTCGCTTCGGCCGGTAACGTTAATGCCAGCGTGAGATTTTCCCCCTTGTCAGCAAATATCCTAGTGTGTGGAGTGGAACTGGCTCCAAGGAAATGTTAAATTAATTAAAGCTAAGGTAGCAGGAGCTGCTGTGAAGTGTTTACTGTGAGTGGTCTTCACTGCCCCCCTCCCCGTCCTGCCTGACACAGTGATTAATGGGGGTTGTTGTCTGGCAGTCCGCGCTTTGCCCTCTAGGTGGAGAGCTGGTCTCAAGAGCTTGTGGGAGAGAGACAGAGCAACGTTTATGCAGCGTTGGCACCTAATGATAACACTAACGCTCCTGTAGAGCAGATGTACCTGATTAATTGGCTACAAAGTAAAAAAAAAAAACAGGAGTGTGGAGGGGGGTCTGGGAACAGAGGTTAGTCGCTTTGCACGTCTGTAATTGGAACACACTTGAGACCGTTCGTGTGAGACGTCAAAGCAGACGTATAGACTAGTCGTTCTGATGAAGACGCTATCTATCGCCAAGGGCCTGATGCCGGCAACCTAGCGCAATTTCCTCAATTTAATTAACAACCAAAAAAGACAGTGTTGTGTGAGTTAGTTTACTTTACTTTACATTTAATTCATTTTCAGAATCAGACAGTCATGGGTACATTATTGCTTTGATTCAGTAAAAAGAGCTGACTCATAACAGTCATTTATTTATTAATCGTATTATGTTGACTGAGTGGTTCTTGTAGCCTGCAAGGACAATAGAAATGTGTTTTTTAACGCATTTAGTTTTAAAGATGTGTGAGCTGACATTATTGACTTTATCAGTCACTTTGCAAAGAAAGAAAAGCATGTCCAAAGCATTCACTGCAGGATGAAGCATATTATAAGTATGAATGAACACGTTTTCTGTCAATGCAACATGAAGTTAAAATTGTTTTGTTAAAGGTGCAGTATGTAAGTTTGACACCCACCTCAGATCACAACAATCACCTCAGGTACACCTCATGTGCTTTATTTAGTGTTAAATGCTAATAATGTTAGTTTGAATATCATTTTACATGACATTTATTGCCATATACTGAAAGCAGCAGCAGGTAGTTCACCTCAGATCTTGAAAATAAAATAAACTATATACCATTTAAAATTGAACTTTAGAACTGTGACTTAGTGCAAGCCAACACATATCAGTGATTTAGCATGTACATGTAATAATGTTAAAGAGGTTTAATATCTATTAATTAGATTATAAACCTTACCATTTTGTTGGAGTGCAGTAAGTGCACTATTCTGTGCTTCTGAATGGATGTATTTAAATTTCTGTCGTGTTTCGTCTGGTGCAAAAAGCCAAATTGCTTATCAGAATCAGAATCAGCAAGAGCTTTATTGCCAGGTATGTTCACACATACTAGGAATTTGTTTTCGTGACAGAGCTTCTACAGTGCAACAGGATTACAGAGACAGGACAAAAAACAGATAATAAATATATTTTAAAAAATAGAAGTAAGTAGTGAGTGCAAATCTAATCACGTAGTGTGTTGTTAGGACACAGGCTCACAATGTAACCTGCTCACCTAATGTTTACATTCGTAATATTTATATTATTTGCTAATTAATAACCACCTCATGTGGAACTCTGAATCTGCGTCTCATTTCAGAGTCTGCTACTATCCAACGGAGGCCACAGTTCGGTCAAGAGCGCATGCTTTGAGAGCCTTCCTGAATGAATGAATGAAATACGCTGTTTTCCAGCAAGGCAACCCAGGATGCTGATATATAATTGGCTAAACTGGCATTGGGCGGGTTAAAGAACCAAAACAAAGACAGCATTCCGTCACATAACAGATATTTTCAAAGCAGAATATCTGACTTTAGCATTGTTTTTCAGATAAACAAAAATGTTCACCTGGCATGATTCTTAAATATCTGCAAACATATTTTGGTATTTTTATGCTTTAGAGGAGTCAAAAACTTAGTTACAGCACCTTTAATAAAAATAAATTGAAACAAAACCAGTGTAGAACTTTTGCACCTCAATGTTTCATATATGAATGAATTTGTTTTTGAATAAATGGAGTAAGTCAATAATTCATTAATCCATTCATAGTTACTTTTGAGTTGTACAAATGCCTTAATTCACTTAGTTTTTCTTATTATCAGGAGAAACTCATTCCAGAAATTGTGGCCAGTCACAGCATCCTCATCACCTCCTACTCATACATACGCATTATGCAAGATTACATCCAGAGGTACGACTGGCATTATGTCATCCTGGATGAGGGCCACAAGATAAGGAACCCAAATGCTGGCGTCACCACAGCATGCAAGCAGGTGATCTTTTCTTTTCTTTCTATAGCACCCGCTGCATAACACATATCCTGGAATAGTTAGTGGTTCATTCTGCTGTGGCAACCCCTGATAAATAAGGGACTCATGGACTTAAGGAAAATGAATAAATGAATGAATTTTTCAACTGTAGGTCAACTATTCATTTTTAAAGCAATGAGTTTACTCACTGTTTTAAGTAAAGTCAACTAAACGTTTTTTACAGTGTACAGTCAGGCTGTTGAATAAAGACTCATGGGTCTCGCAAAACATACAACTACATCTAGTAGACCTTTTAGAAATGATCCTTATGCTCAGTCTGCAGCGAGTTATATGAGCTCCAGTGCTATTGATCGCTATATTAAAAAAATCAATTGGAAATTTTGCAACACTTTGATTTGGTATTGAATAAACTGAAGCTAATGGAGATTTAAATCCATCATAACGGGGGCTTTATATTCTTGTGCAGGTAAGCTTCTAAAACTATTTTGATCGCTTGATCAACTTACATCTCATAAATTATGTCACTGATTTATTTATTTTTCCCTGTTCACAGTTCCGGACACCCCACCGTTTTATCCTCTCTGGTTCACCCATGCAGAACAACCTGAAAGAGCTGTGGTCGCTCTTTGACTTTGTGTTTCCAGGAAAGCTGGGGACTCTGCCCGTCTTTATGGAGCAGTTTTCTGTGCCCATCACCATGGGAGGATACGCTAATGCATCTCCAGTGCAGGTGAAGCACCCAGAGCTCTTATAATAATTATATTATTATTCATATATATATATATATATATATATATATATATATATATATATATATGTGTGTGTATATGTATATCTATATATATCTATATATATGTATATGTATATGTATATATATATATATATATATATATATATATATATATATATATATATATATATATATATATATATATATATATATATATATATATATATATGTGAATTTATGTCAAATATAATAGCATATTGAATGCAGGACACACTGTATATTACACAAGAGATGAAAGTGCCTGTATTAATTCAAAGGCATATAAAACCCTTCTAACAGCATAGTGATGGCGGCATGCTGAATGGAATCTAGATGTGCCATTATTAGGAAACCTTTTTAATAGCACACTTACTTTATGGATTTCATTTCCGAACTGCTTTAAAAGGCTATTGATGTTTCCTTTGCCAATAATAAAAACCTTTACTAATTATTAATGTTATTAAATGGTTGTAGATAGCTAACCCCTGACTCATGGCGCTCTCTGCTTTCCCAGCTGTCTGCAAAGTCCTGCTGACTGGCCTCATACCTTCATAAATTTGATTTTAGTGGATATTCATTTAAGAAATGAGAAAAGACTTTACAAACTTGCAATTAGAATTTACTTAGTACTTTATGCAGTATGCATTTCTTTGCTCCACAAATCCACGCACACAGATAAATATGTGTGTATTATAAAGTGTATTTACCAGTGTATGTCCAGTGCACTAATTATATCACTTTCTCATATGTATCTATGGTGGATGCATATTCTGAATAAACTTTAAAAATCGTTATTTCAGAATTTAATTATGGACGTTAAAAATGTTAGGATTGCAAAAAGTAATTCAGGTGAATTACATTATTTAAATGATTAAGATATTTTTAGAGATATTTTCCTCTCTACAAAATGTGCACATGACAGTTGACATACCACTGCTACATGAAACATTGACCACTTTTTATGTTTTTTATTTTTAAACTTTGAAGAGACTTTAAGTAAATATGTAGGTTTCGTAAATTTTGACCGGTTTAGAGCAATCATGATTTATAAAGTCAATAAACTTAAAGGTGCAGTAGGTCATCTGCCACAAAACTAACTGGTTAGCATAATATCTTTGAAACACAGTCCCTCCCCTGCCGTCCAAAGCCACGCCTCCTAAAACACGAGCACATGCACATTGAAGATGACAGCAGACAACCCACTAGATCATGTCATTTGCCAGTTAGAAACTTTATAGTACTTTATAATACTACAATTCCCAATGAAAAACTGTATTATGTGTAGCACATTTTCAGTTATGTCATAATGGGCAATATTTCATGCATGCGAGGATCACTGGTCTCACTCTCTCATGTGCTTTGTCCCAAAGTGATTACTGTATGCTTAGTGGCTAGCCGGCGACCTGCAGGAATTACACTTGTTACTAAGCCATTCTTACATGCTGTTTCAGACTGAATATTCAGAGTAGCATGGTAAACAATATAGGGCGTGCTCCACAGGTTGTTATTGTGCAAAAATGAACCAATATTATTCATTCATTCATTTTCTTTTCGGCTTAGTCCCTTTATTAATCAGGGGTTGCCACAGCGGAATGAACCGCCAACTTATCCACCACCTGTTTTACGCAGCGGATGCCCTTCCAGCAACAACCCAATACTGGGAAAGACATCCTGGGATTTTTCACGACCACAGAGAGCCTTTACTCAGTTTAACATCTAAACTGAAAGAAGGCACTCACTGAGCAGTATAGAGTCCTCTTCACTATACTGGGGCGTCAGGACCCACACAGACCACAGGTTGAGTGCCCCCAGCTGGCCTGAATAATACCACTTCTGGCAGCAATCTAGCTTTCCCATGTGGTTTCCCATTCAGGTACTGACCAGGCGCAGCCCTGCTTAGCTTCAGTTTGTGACCATGTGAGAGTTGCAGAGAGCTAGCTGCCAGCATTGAACCAATATTTTGTGAATATAAAACCAACTTCACCTCAGTAAAGCAGGCTAGGCAGAATAGCGCAATTTACTTCTGTTTTATTTTTAAGCTAAATGAAAATCAACATTATCGATGCTGTCAAAGGTCCCTCATGAAATTGAAAAAAGTTACATCAATCTTTCGCCGGAAGATTTCAGTGGTTGAACAACACTTCCATGCATATAACCCCTTTGTAAAACAACAAAATCTACATCAGCTTTGCGTGACTAAAATAGTTTTAAAACATAACGTTACCTGTAAAACAAAATACTTCATCCGTCATCCTTCCTCCAATTCTAAAATAACTCTAATATTGATTCTGGAGTTTAAAAAGTTTTGATTAAGCACTTGTTTTTACCGCTCTCATCTCTCTCGTTTGCATGTGTTGTGAACACGGTGTGCGCGCACGCGCAAATGTCGGATCTGCGTGAAGAGATGCGCAGATGTACAAATCTACATTTGTTGACAGACAGTTTGGGCTACTAATCAGAATAATGGGAATTGTCGGCCTGATGATATTTAATTGGATGAACAATTTTAGTTTTATGACTTAAAACTAAATATAAAATATAAAAATACATATAATTACATTTAGATCATTTACTTTATCCTTACTATTGGAATGTGAAGAGACGTTCTACCAGCACAACAAAAATATTTCTGAAGACAATCACCTACTGCACCTTTTAATAAAGGAAAATTATTGAATTTAAAAAGTCTAATTTAAAATTAAATCTGTCCAATAGGCTCATTCCTGTTAATTAAATGTAATTACTTATTTTGTTACAATCCAGCCCTATCTAAATAAAAACCAGGGATGGTTGAAACTGTGTAAAACATTTGGAAAAACTTTCTAATTGAATAATGACAGCTAAAAATTCCAATTCCAGAAACAGGAAACCTGCAGTGTTTTACAGCCAACTCCATTACTGAAGGATATGCTGTATCACTTATTCACAAGTCTGACCAACCCCTCCTCCCCTGCCTCCCTCTCTCCTTTTCTCTTCTCAAATGGGCCCTAATCCGGGTTCATTGTATGCCCTGCAGTGCTGTGGTTCTACTGCAGGCTTTCTTTTGATCTGCGAACCCCTTTAAATTACAGCTAAATGGCATTTGGCCTAACGCTGGATCAGGAGAACATTATTGATAACAGAGTGCAGCCCCCTCTGGAGTCCAGAAGCACTCTTATGAATCTTTAATGTGTCAATCTGCTGATAGGAGGAGAGAAAGAGAACAAGCGGCTGTTGACATGCCTCAGGACACACTCATTTGTTTGCCTTTCACAAAGTGTATTGAAGTCCATGATTGTTAATTGTCCAAAAATGTAAATAGACTTTGCAGTGCTGCTTAAGGTTTGGGGTCTGTTAGGTTTTTATTTTTCTTTTAGAGTATTTTGGTTGAAGTAAATTCAGCTTTAGTGGTAAAATAATCAAATAAATTATATATACATGTATATTTTTTCCACTAAATTATATAAATACTGGAAAAAAAAGAGTAAAATGGCAGAGGTGAATTTTCAATGTTAAATATAGTTGTTCTGCAGAAAATGTTTGTGTAAATTTCTATATTTCAAAAAACATTTGATAAAAAAAGAACATTAGAACATTTTTGTTCATTATTAACATAGGGAATATGTTGTTATTGATTTGACACAAATGAATTGAATGGATTTGTTTAAAATCTTCAGGTCCAGACAGCATATAAATGTGCTTGTGTGCTTCGCGACACGATTAACCCTTATCTGCTGAGAAGGATGAAGGCTGATGTGAAAGCAAACCTTTCTTTACCTGACAAAAATGAACAGGTACAATGATTATAACATGAATCCATACTTTATGAATGCCTTGCATGACTTGAAGTTCAAAGACAAAATAATTGGATTTTTTTATTTGTCTGAAAATAGAAAACTGAAGCATTTAAACACTGGAAAACATATTGTTAAAACATCAATTGCATCCTATAATGTTTTATTGTCCAAACAGGTCCTGTTCTGCAGATTAACAGAAGATCAGCGGCAGGTTTACCAGAGTTTTCTCGACTCCAAAGAGGTTTATCAGATTCTGAATGGAGATATGCAGGTAATGGATTGATGTGTAAAACACCAATGTGATTGTTCAAAATTTAATTTCTTCTGTTCCACACCATGTGAAAAAAGCCTTATTCATTATTCAACCCACTTAAAAGCTGTGACATCCTCTATCTATAAGTTCCCATACATGTTTCAAAGCGTATAGAAAGAGCCTCTTGGTTTAGTATAGTGTGTGTTGGAACACTCCATTTCCTGTTGTGGGATTCATTAGTTCACTTTAAATCATTTAAATATAATTTTTAGGATTTTAACTAAAAAAATGTAAGAAATAAATCATCTTTTGTTAGTCAAAGTAAAGGATCTTTTTACTGTTGATAACAAATAAGAAAAACAACCATAAATAGTAGTAACTTACATGTACATAAGTGATAGAATCATTTATACAATTATTACATTTAAATTATTCAGAAATACTTTAGAGTTTAGTAGAACTGTAGTGAAATTTCCTAATCTTTTTCATTTTAATAAATGAAAAATAAGAAACTTGCAATTGCATCTGCTATAATTTAAAGGTATTTAATTCTTAGAAATAAAGAAATAATTTACAGTTTAGAATTTGACTTAGATTTTGTCTTTTTTTACATTTAATTGAATATAAAATACAAAAATAATACAATTAGATCTGCTTCTCCAATTGATGGTTCTTTTTGTGTAATGCACATACTCTTTTGAGGCTGGAAAAACCTGATCATGGCTTCTACATTTGTTCAAGTCACCTGCCAGTGACAGGTGACAAAATGTTAGATTTTGGATGCATGTACACAGATGTATTTTCTTTACTGGTAATTTAAGAATAAAGGGCACCTATGATGAAAATCATCTTTTGTAAGCTGTTTGGACTGAACTGTGTGTAGGTATGGTGTGTCCACAGTCATATTGGGGTGATATAAAGACAATTAGTCTCCATTTTTTAATTTCCTGGCATTAAAATAGCCGACCAAATTGATTGACAGCCGCGTATTAACATGTTTCCATAGTTACGCGTATAATCATATTAACAAGACAGGACGTGCGCAAAGCAACCGGGATTAAAAGATCTGTTCATCTCTCTGAGATCATCAATCATTATCTAATGTGATCAAGAATGAGTTTACAACTTCAAAAACGTTTTTAAAACAGTGCATGTATGTAATGAATTACAGCGATTTTTACCATCTTTATCACCACAACCGCGTGACAGTACAAATACAAAACTTCAATCCTGGTTTGTGGGTGTTAAATCAGATTTATTT